>NW_024543085.1:3932500-4195000 GCF_018167655.1 Microtus oregoni
ACACCCGGTTTGTCTCACCTACAAGTAACTCAAATGCCAGCAATGATTCGTTCCGGTGTGGAAGCGGCCTGTGAATTTACGCTCATGTGTTGGAGCTAAGATCGCACGTTGAGCATTTCCTAATGTGATGCTTACGTCTAGAAGTGGAGCAGTCTGTACGAGCCCATCGCGCTATTTTTACAGTCAACTGGGTGAAAAGGCAGCATAGCATGAGGGAGGGAAATTAACTCCAAGTTTCTAGAAGCAATTGTGTTTCTATCACGTTCTGTTCCAGAATTTGGTGTGAACAAAGCAAAGTAGGTTTGCTTTTTAAAAACCATGGTGTGTATGGGTTTGGGGCGGGTATCACACAAAGCAGTAGCAGATCAGGAAGAGGACAAAGTCTGTTTAAATATTGTAAAAATGCCTGTGAAGCTTAATCTGCATATTTAAATGTCCATGAGAATGAAGCTTACTTTGCATATTTAAATGTCTGCGACGACAAATTTTCATATTTTAAATCATGCTTTAGCATTAAAATGTTAATCTCATCTCCATGAAAGAGGCCAAATAGTTTAATCACTAGGATAATTTTATTTAGTAGAAAACATTTAGATTTGATAAAATATACTTTTTAGACATTAAATGTCTGGTTTTATATAGCATACGTGATTGTCAATTTATTCTCAACCTGTCTGGCCACTATTGGAACTTGATGTTTTATAGGCTCAACAAAGGTCATGGCCCGTACTATTGCACGAAACAACAGGAATGCATTTACCTGTTTTCCTGTTCTATACATGCTGTCAATAAAATGTTACATGGGCCAGCATTTGTTAGCTTGCTTTTACCGTGGGGAACAATAGTCTAGTCTATAGTTGGTGGGCATCCTCACCCACTTGTGAACAATGAGCTGTTGAACTGGCGAAGACATTTCTCCAACTGTTTAAAGTCATACAAAGGTCTGGGGAGCTTTAGCTTTCTATCTCTCTCAGCTTTATTTTGTGAGGAAAAAGTCAGTGTCTTTTTGATTCAGCGTCTGCCTCTCCTTGGGCTTGTATTGCATGGCCTTTTTTTGGAAGTGTTTTGCCAGGCGCTGGAGGAGGGAGAGAAAAATGGACCTAGTCCTAGGACCATGTCCTAGTACATAAATGGTACCAACCCTCTTGCCTGCTATTCTGAATCTTTTATGTTTGGGGTTTCATTTCCCCAGGGTAGTATTATGTAAAATTGAAGACAAAAGTGAAGAAATTGTGAAATCCGGAGAAGAGCCCACCATAAGGAAGATGGGCTGAGCCAAGGGTAATGGCGTTCAATATTACTGGGAATTTTTGTCATTGCTACAAGAGAAATTTAGATTCATTTCAATAACCAGGAAAGTATTTCTAGTTTTCTACTCCAGACTTGCTCCTATTTGTGAATGAAAACTCTCGCTGGAGAGGCATTTCTGACAATAAAGCGGAGCACTTCCCCACCTGGGCATCATTTCCAGAATTATTCTCTCGAAACGTTTGGCCTGGGTAGAACTCAAAGTCATACTTTCCAGAATGACACTGCTACTCTCTAGGACGTTTTCTGGGACAGACAGTATCTGAGATTATTATTTCCTGTAATAAAAATGTTAAGATTCTAATCATCTGGCTGTGTGAAGTGGGTAAATTATGCTATAGGCTTAATTTAAATGCTTAGATTTCCCTTCTTCCTTTTTCCTTTTTTTTACTTTCAATAATGTGTGTTGATTAAGGTGATTGTGTTCTTAATGTGCATGGAATATATTGATACCATGTGTAGTCCTAGTATGTAAGTGGATTGATCATATCATTTTATATGGTAAAACTCCAAGAAAATGACTGTCATGTGTAAATCAATTTTATTTTATATGAATCCTTCAGAGTTCTTCTCAGTCCAACTTTTCTTCTTCAAATGTGCTCCCTGCTCTGTTTCAAACCCTTTTCTGTCCTCTTTAAACAACTGAGTTTTGGATGGCTATGCGTGAAATCATAATCTTCTAGCGCAGCTAAAAAATGATACGCGACATTTCTACCGAGGGCGTGGTGATCCCTTTTCACTGAATTGTACACATTCAGAAGACAGTATTCAGGAAGTTTTATCGATCTCCCCTTTTGACAAATCAATACAGCATATTAATTCAGTACTGAAATCACATAGTAGAAAAAGTATTTGCTGGTTATGTAGCCTTAGTAGGATTTCCCCCCATGCCTCGTCCACCTTTCCCTTCTATAACATGGAAATATTTTGCTCACATACGTAGAGTAAATTTGCCCCACCTAGGACTGCTGTGAAGAGTTAATATATAAAGTATTTAGAGGAGAGCCCTTAGTCAACGCTGATTCATACTGCAGTTAGTCATAGCATCATCACACAGGTCCTGGGGAAATGCTCAAGCATGACCTCATAGTAAAAAATTTTCGTGCATATGTAGGCTGTTCTTTCTCCATCTATTCGTTAATGGTGCTTTAGAAAATAAATCGATTGCTTCGACTCGAAAGAAAATGCCACAGTTATTCTGAAACTGTGGTTAATAATGCAGCTTTTATTTGCCGAGTTCACCATAGGACCTAAGAACAAAGAACTCTCCTTACTATGAGTGCTTTAATGTGGCCACTGGGATTGTTTGGTTAACGCACATCTTAAAGGTTTTATACATTCCGTGAGCAATGTCCTTTCTAAGAGGGAAACTGTAGGTTAAGAGCCACAGTTCAGGTCCTCCTTGATTCACTGAGTGTTCGGTTTCCTTCGCATTCTTTGGTGAGGCAGCCGTCCCGATACCGAGGACTGTAAGATACCAGGAGTTCCCGTGCTTATCATTTCTCCACTGATTTGCTTTTGCAGCTTGCGGTTCCCCACAATGATGAATGGACTCGATTTGCCAGGACCCTGGTGGAGATCCGCGCTAACAGAGCTGACAGCGAGGAGGAAGGCACTGTAGAGTTAGCTGCCTAGATGTGAGACGTGCCTGCTCCCTGTGACCCCCGTCCTTCCCTGCCAGAACGCAGAGTCTGCAGTCAAGGCCTCCGTGCTGTGTTTGGTGTCCTCTCAGTATCTATCTCTGTGGCATTTGGGGGGCCATACTGTGTGCAGTGTTACCCCATATACTCCACACGTACCTACTCACCCAAAGTCCGCCATACATTTCTATCTTGGTGTCTCTGTCTCAAAAACAAAAGGGGGAGGGAACCCTTTAGGGGCTTAGTTGTTGCCTTTTAACTACTTGGTAGCTGTATTTAATAGCTGGAAACCTCTGGTTGAATTTGTGCTTACATGGACTTCTGGTACAGTCCTATTAAATCCATATGAAGCCAGATATGATTGGGTGCAGATGTGGCGTGCCTCATGCTATGGTACAGGGCCAAAGACTCGAGATGTGGTGTTTTACATGGTGACTCACATTATGAATGGATTTACTACAAGAACATTGCTGCTCCTTATTTATTGTAATGTGCTGCATGGAACATATTTATTTGAAAGCATTAAAATAAACGATCTTCGAGCATGTGGGTAATGAGAGGCCTGTATTTGCTCTGCTGCTGCTGAGGTTACACTAAGTTCCAAATAACAATTACAGTATGCCAGTTCCACTGAGAACATGGAGTCTTTAGAGGTTTGCTGCAGTGAACGGAATGAATTTTAATGCCTATTATTTCTAGGTACTTTAACAATATTTCAAATATAGTTGGCCATTGATACTTACCATTCAAGCTAGCACAACCTTCCACAAATATCTGTGGTTCCAAAATATGACACAAGTATTATCAATAAAATGTTCCAAATCAGGTCTGTATTGCTGTGGGTAAGTGTTTTTTGCTTAGTGGAAAACCTGACAGGAAGTTTGCTTTGACAGGGGTTGGAGCGATGCATGAGGACCATGTCAAAGATTAAACATGACCTGTTAGGCGGCCAACCCGGTGGGCTTAAATCAAGACTCTTCATTTTGGTTTTATAAGGCTACATGTGTGTATGACTTGGTTGCTGTTGTTGTTTTTATTGTTGTTGTTCTGGTTTTAGGAGGTAGGCATTCCCTTGGCTCTGTCACCAAAGCCACCATGTTTACAAACCATGTTAAATGGTAGAAGAGGAAAGGAGAGCTTGAGGTGAACAAGTGCTGTGTGTTCTGGAAGTGCGCGTGTTTAAATTCCCACTAGAAATTACGTTAGTTACCATTCAACTAGAGAATGTTCCTATAAACAGCTTTAATCATTCTTTTTTTTCCCAAGGGTTATTTCATTGGTAGAGAGAGAGTAAAAATGAATTATAGTTAAATCATTTTTTTAAATTGTCAATAGGATCTTGATATTTTAGGAAGAAAACTTCCATTCACACATTCTTGGTAGAGATTCCTTAAACATATATAAATTTTTAGGATATATTTTCCTCCAAGTGTTCTATAGTACCCACATAATCAAATTCCCTTCCAAACAGAAGTTAACATTTCATAGATAAAAATGAATGTCTTCATATATGTGTATTTAAACTCAGTGAATGGAAGTACAAAGAAAAACATTTGAAAATTCCAGCATATTTCCTAGTTTTTTGTTTTATTTTGTTTTTGTTCTCTGGAGGTTTTTATTTTGTAAGGGGGTGAAGCGTCAGTGGAGATAGGGTTTCTCTGTGTATAGCCTTGGCTGCCCTGGAACTCATTCTATAGACCAGGCTGGCCTCAAACTCCGAGATCAGTTTGTCTTCAGAGTGCCACCACTACCCGGCTACAGACTTTCTGTTTTGTTAAAGGAGAACATTCTAATTTATCTTTAGCAGTAAAGGGATTTCCCTTTAGATCATGAAAATATTTCAGTAGGCCTTTTACTTAAGCCAAGCTAAACCAAAATACCATTATGATAGTGTGAGGAGGTACAAGACAGAAAAAAAGGAATCTAAAAACAATTGGAGTAAAATCTGGTGACCTGACTTCCGCCAGGACTCGTATGGGGGAAGGAGAGAACTGACTCCCACGGGTTGTCTTCTGACTTCTGCACTCCCACACACACATGCATGCATAAAACAAATACATGTAAACATTTTTAAGTCTAAAAGCAATCTAGTAACAAAAATATTGGCATACACTAAGCCGTCATTAAGGGGAAATCAAAAGCCCATGTGTTTTGACTGAAGAACAATTGCAGTGTTTCCATGAGAGAAACCTGGGTCACTTCTGGGAAGGCCATTGGATGGTGCATGTTAAAGTCCCTGATTAATCCCCTGAGATGGCCAGCTTCTGTCCATCCTCACAACTTGGCCCTCCGACTCTGTGATGAGTGTGTATTGATTTCATGTAACTGATAGAATGGGGGACATTGTGAAGAGAATAATACTCAGGTCTGGCTTTTGCCTGATGTCTATGAGAATCTGCTGTAATCCAAAGTGCTAGGTTGGGCATGGTGGCGCACACCTTTAATCCCAGCACTCAGGAGGCAGATATAGGCAGATCTCTTTGAATTTGAGGCCAGCCTGGTCTACATAGTGAGTTCCAGGCCAGGGCTATGCTAGGAGACCTTATTACAAAACAAAACAAATCTAAAACAACAACAATAGCAACCACAGAAGTGCTGCCCAATATACAATGGGAATGTTTGGTTCAACAAGGACTTCCTGTGTAACAGTGAACCCAATAGCTACTTCCTGCAAACGCCAAGTACGTCAGCAGTCCCAGTCCAGCCTGTCAGCCTGGAAGCTCCCGAGGGGCACTGGGAAAGAGTTTCATTGGACGGTCAAAGAAGTGGGAGTCCGTGTCTCTGCTGATCTCACACACAGCTCTGCCTCAGATCTCTCTATCTAGAAGTGGAGCCGTGTCTATGTTGATCTCATGGCTCTGCCTCGGAGCTCTCTCTATCTAGAGTGGGAGCCGTGTCTATGCTGATCTCATGGCTCTGCCTCAGAGCTCTCTCTATCTAGGTTCCATGTTGGATGATGCTACCTACTTCGAGGGGAGGGCTTTCTTCCTTAGTTAGTCCTCTCTGGGAACACCGTTATAGGCACTCCCAGAGATGTGCTCCCTAGGTGATTCTATCTTATTGAGTGACAACAGACTAGCACATGCACCTCCGGCAATATGAGGCTAGGAAATGAACACAAGATGTGGTGGTGACCCGTTACCTCAGGGAACTTGTTTGCGACCTTCAATCCTCCTTGTGGTTAGGAGCAAACTGAGATATTCCCTCCGAAAGTAAAGGAGAAACTGCTGACATTTAGAACTCCCAGCACATAGAAGAAAGCCCAGCACTTGGTAGACTATTTGGGACTCTGAAGTCAACACATTCCACACCTATAATCCAAGGCTAGGGGGAAGTCAGGGATTTTGGTGGACACAGAGCAGGGGTGGACTTTGCTGTAGGTCTGGCCGTACAAGCAGCTCTAAGCTTGCGCAACACAACCACAGAAATTACGATGCATGCATCAATGGTGAGGAGAGACAGTGCGGAATTTTTGGAATAGCCTCCACCATCAATACCACATCCTATAGTAAAGAACTCTGTTGCCGTAGGATATGGACATACCATGCACTTCGCTGTCCCACTGTAAGCTGAGCTGTGTCACACTACTGGAACACAGCTGACAGACCTAGAAGCCATTTCTAATATAGAAATTGTGACCAAAATCAAAGAATTTGAGCAAGCAGCGCAAGCAAGTAGCCTAGGACCCCAATGTTACCCAACGAAATTTTATCAGTGCCTCTCCCCCATGCTGGCATATCTGGCCATATGTGGGGGTGGGGCGGGTTCTGTATGACCAGCAGAATCATGTCAGAGCCTGGTGTACATATAGGTTGGCTCAATTCATGGGAGGAAGTTAAACATGGAGGACAGCCACGTTAGAGCCATCTTCTGGAGTGACTTCGAAAGACACTTCAGAGGAAAAGTTCCCTTTATAGATCAGAGATCTGAACTGTATAACCAGTCATCCATAAACAGGAATGCATGGGGGCCATAGGGGGCTGTTGTACAACCCGTCATCCCCAAACATGAACATATGGGGGCCATTTTCACAGTCAAACCACTTTGAGTGGGTGGTGAAAGGGCCAGGAGCGAGTCCACATGCCTATTGCCAGCCTGTTTCAAGCTTTGTCAGTCTTTGCAGAAGCCACTACTCCTCACCTTTCACCCCCTCCCCCTTCACCCCTGTTGTCCTCACTTTTCATAAACAGCCAAGCAGGTGATGTTGCTCAAATGCTGACATCATCAGAGCAGAGTGAGAAGATTTAGGCCCTTAGAATGGTCCATCCCCTGGATGATTTGACTTGGACCTTCCTTGTTAGTTCCTTTCTCCTTGCTCTGATGAAACACCTAGCCAGCGCAACCCTGGCAAAGATTTATTTTGACTCATGGTTTAAGACACGCAGTCCATGATGGGGAGGCATGGCAACAGAAGTGTGACGTGACTGGCCACATTGTCCGAAGCCAGGCAACAAAGAGTTTACAGGAAATGGGGCAAGCTATGCAAATCCAAGGCTAGCTCCACTACCCACCTCCTCCACAGCCTCTCCCTACACTTCAAGCTTCCACAGCTTTCCAAAACAGTGCACCAGATGGTGAGCAAGCATCCAAACACCTGAACATCTGGGAGACTTCTCACAAACCGCGTTCTCTGTGGTCTTAAGCCTGTTTCTTCTAAGCTTCACCAACCCACTCAAGCTGCATGGTCTCTCTACTCTTCCATGATGTAACGAATCACAGGGCCTCTGCAGTAGAGGACACTGAATTTATAAATCCCCATACACACATTCTGAAGTTCCACCCTTTAATTAAGGTCATTCTTCTGACTGACTGATTTTTCAATTAACTTTTTAATCTGCAAGAGCAGCAAGTCCCTCAGGGCCTAAGGTCAATATCAGTATGAAAAGCTATAGTCTAGAAGAGCAATAACAGCAAAAATAATAAAATGCACCTGCCACTCCTCATCATAGACAGAATTAAAATGAGAAAAGAACAGTTTGTATGCTTTAGTACATAAATGAAATACATAAACATTAAGGTTCTGAAGACAGGGTCTCACTATGTAGCCCCCACTTCCCTGGCCCTCAGTATGCAAAACAGGCTAGTCTCCAAGTTAGAGAGACCCAAAGCCATATGCCTCTGCCTCCCAGGTGCCACCACGCCTGGCTTTACTCTACATAACTCTGCCTCCCAGGTGCCACCATGCCTGGCTTTACTCTACATAACTCTGCCTCCCAGGTGCCACCATGCCTGGCTTTACTCATCAACTTTTAACGGCTACATTCATGACTTTAAAAGGCTAAACCATGGTTTTGAATCTGTCTACCTGATCCTTTTGTTTTTCCATTTTTATTTATGTATTGTGAAGTCATTACTAAGCACACAGCTAGGTTATGTTTTCTTGATAAACATTTATCTGACATACAAGAATTGAGGCCAGGGCTTTGTACATTCAAGCACCGAGCATGGCAACCCTTGACCCTTTAACTTTCATGTCATCTGGGTCACCGCCATCTCATTTCAGCCTTAAGGGTTCGCTCTAGTGTCCTTATTGTCAAGATGCTAGGCACGTGATATTACACTTGCTTCTGTGGCATTGCGACAGTTTCTCCTTTATCTCTGAAGGATTTTTTTTTTTTTTGTCAGAATGGAAATTTCATTGACAGATTTTGTTTTTCTTCCTTTCAGTACTAGAACTACCTCAGGCAAGTCTGGGGAGATGAGTCATTTGGTGAAGTGTTTAATGCCCGAGTGTGAGGAACTGAGTTTGAAGCCTCAGAACCCACGTGAAACTGGCAAGGGAGCATGTGATTCCAGTTCTCCTATGGTGAGGTAGGAAGCAGTGACAGTAGAAACCTTCTAAGGTCACAGGTCAGCTAGCCTGGCAGAGAAAAGAGAGCTAGATTGTCCAGTGATCTCCACACACACATGACTGGAATTCACGTCCACAAATGCACAAACACACGTACACATGTGCACACACACACACACACACACACACACACACGTTTCGTAGATGGTGGGGGGGGTTCAGGATCTCTGCTACTTCCCTGACGACATTATTTATGATTGCTGTCCTAATGTTTTGATATTAGTTCCACAACTCTCTTTTTCTAGAGCAGGGTTTCCTATTAATTTTTCATCTCGTTGTGGTGATTTTTTTTTCTTTAAGATTTTAAAAATTATTTTATCTTGTTAGGAATAACTTTTTGATTCTGACAGTTAATACTTGGAGTCAGTGAAATCCCTGTGAGGCACACGTTCTGGGCTTTAGTAAGAGCAGTGGAGCACTGCTGTCTGCCGAATTTAGCTACTCACTGGCCACTCCTCTGAGGACTCCACTTGGTGTGCTGTGTAGGGTGAAGATGTTCCTGCAGCTTTCAGAGCAAAAATTCTTTCTCTTCAAGGAGTTTCAGAGTTTTCACTCTTCCTTGGCTTCAGTGATTCCCTCCTTAGTCTTGGCAAGGTTCTTTTTACAGACAGCTAGATTGGTACTTCCCCTGAGGCTGGAGACACCTCTGTAATGTCCACTGCTGCCTCTAGGATCAATTCCTTCTAGTTGCTTCTTTGTCCTACAAATTCTAGCTAAGTCAGTCTGTCAGACATCTATCTGTTTAGTCTGGGGTCTCTGGGTTCTCCTACTTTGCACAGTGGGTGGAAACTGTCTCGGGTGACCTCAGCAATGATCTTTGATCTCTTCCCACCCCAAGCTCACAGTCCCTTCCTTTGCTGCACATCAGCTGTTTGAAGAACACTCTATCATATACAGTATCATATAGTTCTGTTAGGTTCTGATTTCCCCAACTGTTCTATTATGGCTAGAAGCAGAAATTTCTATAAGATTTAAGTTTCAAAGCAGAAAAAAGAAAAAAAAAAGTGAAAAAGAGATCAATGTCTCACAGAAGCCAGAGCTGATCTAATTTATGTGGGGACATAGATAACTCATTGCTATGGAATTAAAAAGCTTTTCAAACAACTTGCAGATTAAAAGTGGAAGCTATCAAACGAGGTCATATTGATGTCAAATGTCATTATCATAAAGTAGCCAGCTATGTATATGGAAAGGATTAGAACATGCAGTTATTAAGACCCGTCCTAAATTGACTGAAAAGAATGCTAGCCTTAGCTTCAAAGACATGGAATGATGGCTTCTGGCGTCCACTCTCACAGGCAAACTGAAAACAAAGGGGAAAGATCACAGCCTTCCTAAGTGGGTAAAGGGCAGCTTGAAGCTGCAGGGGAAGCTCAACCTGTCTCCTCAGTTTGGAAGACTGAGGCACTCAGGCTCAGTGGGGCAGGACAGAGCCCTGGACTGAGCATGAGAAGATGGACCTCCATGGCATCAAAACTGGCTCCACTTTCCCTCTTCCTCCTCCCCTCTTTCTGATTTTATAAAAGCAGAGTATCAGCCTAGTATAGAACACTGCAGCTAGCCCAGGTGGCAAGCCTTGTCATAAAAAGCAGGCTCCTAAAGCCTGGAGAGATGACTCCATGGTTTAGAGCACTGCCTGCCCTTGCAGAGGACCTGAGTTTGATGCCCAGCACGCACATGGTGGCTGATGGCTCGTAACTCCTGTTGAAGGGTATCTGATGCCCTCTTCCAGCTTCTGAGGGCACTAGGAATGCATATGGTACACACATACCCACACATGAGGTGGGGTGAAGAGGTAAAACACTCATACACATAAACATATGTTTAAAGAAGCAAACTTAGATAGAGCCATCAACTAGTAGGAGACATAGGTTCTCAGATTAATAGCAGATATCACATCATGTAAAACTTAAGTGGCAAAATCCTGCTTCAGTCTGAACCCACCTCACTCTGAAGGAGTGAAATTATGGCATTTTAATGTTATTTATTTATTTTGCCTAACAAGGAAATGGTGCAAATTTTTGGTGTAGTTGCTCACATCTATGTAAGAATGGAAGAGACAAGAGAGACGGTAGATGTCTCCTTTCATTTTGGCGGTAGTAGGAAACCTGTTGAGAATATGACTTCCGCTCATTGGTGGTGATGGGCATCTCATGACCAAAGTCATTCCAGCAACCCCCGCGCTCTGTAAATGCCCTTTCTTCTCTCCAGACACGTGTTCAAAGGTATTAACTTTTATGAGGCCAAGTATCCATAGGTATTTATGTTTAACTTGGTTTTCCATTATTTCCATCCCTTATCAGAGAATGGCATTTTCTTATTAGAGATTTTGAAGATGGTCCAATTCCGCTGGCTTCATACCACGTTGCGCTGTAGCAGTTTGTAAACTTACTTCTGCTTTTTCCACATTACCTTCCAACTTCACTCCCGGAGGACAAATGCTTCAAGTTTACCTCAATCCTCTTTACTGACTTTAATAGGCCGTAAACTGGTTTAAGAGGAACCTCAGAAGGCTGGTTCAGGATTCTCCTGGTCCCAAGCACCGGAATTCTCTAAGGTAGCAAATGTGCTCGGTAAGGTGAATGACTGGAGACCGTGCTTCTTCCTTACTCTAAGGCGGTCACGGTGTGTCCACCAGTGAGAACTGAGCACAGGAAATCTGGGTGCGCTGTCCTAAGAACTCTCTGCCTAAGTTTTACTAAGAAACCTTCCTAGAGGTGGGCAGGCTGCCAGGAAACCAGAGTCACAGCCGAGACCCA
This sequence comes from Microtus oregoni, assembly GCF_018167655.1. Classification (NCBI taxonomy): domain Eukaryota; kingdom Metazoa; phylum Chordata; class Mammalia; order Rodentia; family Cricetidae; genus Microtus; species Microtus oregoni. The sequence goes on from NW_024543085.1 coordinate 3,944,059, forward strand.
ACACTACGGAGCCTGAGCACTGTGGGCCAGAAACTTACTGAATGTCTTGGCCTCCGCATTTTTAACATGGAGAAAAGGATACTACTTCTTTGCCCAGGGAAGGCTTAATAAGGCCATGTCAGGCATGTGACAGCTCCTGTTTAATGAGTCTTTACAAACCAGAGAACTCTGTCCCCTGAGAGCCGTGCTTGGGAGGCCACAGCAAGAGCTGATGTCGGCAACTTAGGACAGAGTGAAGGGTATATGCTTCCCGTGGCTTTTTTTACCCTGCACTTGCTTCTCTCCACCTTATTGTACAAGTCTGTTTTAAGCATTTAGGTCAACTTTAAAATCACCTTCGTAACTGCTTCACTGCAAAAACGAATCACCCTTGACGATCCCCGCTGAAGCAACCAGGCAGCGGAGCCTTGGTGGCCAGTGCAGGGCAAAGGGAGGAGTATCTGTGCCCAGAAGCCAGCTGCAGATGGCACAGTCCCTGTGTCTTCCTAGTTTTCCTCCAAGAGTTATTCAAGGGGAAGGTTCTGCCTTAGGCAAAATCCCTTTAACAGCCCAGCTTCTCAAGGCAAGCACCTGTTTTGTTAGGTCCCCAGCAGATGAAATCAGCATTCCCTTTGGTCACTTCTCAGCCAATTAATGCATTAGCTGAAAACAACTCTCTGATTTCTGCAGCCTCCAAAAAACTGGAGAAACAGAGAGCAAGCTCCAAATACATATTCACTGATCAGAAATACAAATCACAGCCTATCTCAAGCCCAAGGTAACACTCACAGCAGGGGAGAGGACTTTTGAAACAACAGTTTAGTTTTCACAATGCCCAAGGAATTTACACTTACCTTTGAATTTATGTGATACTTCCCACTTACAGCAACAAATTACCAATTAAAATTATAGCTAGGTTGATTTGATAAAATCGGCTTATAATTTCTAAAGAAAGTATTTGATACACAGGAATGTGTCAGCTGGTCTTCGTTTCTGTTTAGTAGAAAGCATCACCCCAGCTCCCTAACACCCCTTTATACAAAGACTCTGGAATATTATAGTCGGGGGCCTCATCCCAGCCCCTGGCGCCCATCTTTAGAATACTGGGCAGGAACTCCATTTCAAACCCCCTCCCCTGGGAGTTGTCTTAATCCACATTCCACCTTGGAGAAAGCCCCCCAAACAGTAACCTCTCCCCAGGGAAGATCAAGACCACTCCCACAGGCTACTTAAACTGCCCCCCAGAGAATGCACACGTGGTCTCCAGGTTTCATGTGGTCTCTCCTTCTCTCTCTTCCCCCTCGCCATGCCTTCCCGGGCCACCCCGGAGCACTGCATTAAACATGGGCGCCTTTTATTTGGTCTAATTTGGTCTGATTGGAATTATTTGCGTCGGCGGAGAGGTTTGTCCAACAATTTCTGGTTTAAACTCTAGCAGCAGTCTTTACAGGACAGAGTGGGAGTCAGCCTGGTGGGACAAGTCTGTGTCCCCCGCCTGATGTACTAGCCTATGGCCTGTGACCCCAGCCTCTGATGGCACTAGCCTAGGATCTGTGTCCTCAGTCTGTCGGGACAAGCCTGTGTCCCCAGCCTGATGTACTAGCCTATGGCCTGTGACCCCAGCCTCTGATGGCACTAGCCTAGGATCTGTGTCCTCAGTCTGTCGGGACAAGCCTGTGTCCCCAGCCTGATGTACTAGCCTATGGCCTGTGACCCCAGCCTCTGATGGCACTAGCCTAGGATCTGTGTCCTCAGTCTGTTGGGACAAGCCTGTGTCCCCAGCCTGATGTACTAGCCTATGGCCTGTGACCCCAGCCTCTGATGGCACTAGCCTAGGATCTGTGTCCTCAGTCTGTCGGGACAAGCCTGTGTCCCCAGCCTGATGTACTAGCCTATGGCCTGTGACCCCAGTCTCTGATGGCACTAGCCTAGGGTCTGTGTCCTCAGTCTGTTGGGACAAGCCTGTGTCCCCAGCCTGATGGCACTAGCCTATGGTCTGTGTCCCCAGCCTGATGGCACAAGCTTGTATTCCGGTTATTTGGGTAGCCGAGAGCGACAACAGATCAAGAGGTCCGGGCCTGCTAAGGCAACGTGGGAACGACCTTATTCAAAACAGAAAAGCAAAAAGGGCAGGAGAGACAGCTCTGTAATAACACATTTTGTCTGAGGCCCTAGGGTTTTTGATTCTTCTGTACCATGAAAACCAGTAACAACAAAACAACAATAGAGACACAGTGGAGGAAAATATGATTATCAAAAATCCATCCATCCGACTGTTCATCCATGCATACTTCAAGCTGGTGACTTCAGAAGGGCAGCACGGTTCAGAACAGTCTCTCCCTCACAGAGCCACACAAGTGAGGGCACTGGAGTCTGAGACAGTAAGAAGAAGCAGGCAATTTTGTGAGCACATCTTGTCTAATACGAAAGGCTGACCCATGGGAGAAGACTGACGCCCACCCCCAACCCAAAGGTAAAACAAAAGGCATACACCCCTTTGTGGAAGACGCTTGTGGAAAGAACGTTTTAGAAAACTGTGGAAAAAAATCCACATCCTGAAAGCATTTGATTACCCAGGATTGAAAATGGGACTTTGCTCAGTGGCAAGAGTACAAATTCATCCCGGCAAGGCTGGCTTCTGTGGTCAGGGGCGCACGATGGCTTGGAGGGAAGGCTAGTTTGGAAGGGCAGATAAACTGGACTCCAAAACAGATTCATCAGATGTTATCACTGACGTGCCCCCCATCCCTGCACCTGAAGTTCTCCGACATGCTGAACGCTCCGAATCCACAGTCTGAGGAGGTGACAAACAGTTTCAAGCACAATTTGTTTCCCGTTTTTATTCCCTGCTCACCGAGTTATGCGCTGCTAAACATTTCCAGAAGACTGTCAAAACGTAAGCATCCCAAGGTTTACAGAGGCCACACCATTAAATAACATATAAGCACCAAGATTTAAACATTGTTTTCCAGCAGTGCTAAATATTTTAGCTAAGTAAAACCTGAAGCTTGAAATGCAATAAGCATTTAAATGACTCTTTTCTGGCCAGAATTCTTACTTTCCCTGTGCGACCCTGGCTGCTGGGCTGAAGGCGACCCCAGGGAGCTCAGCAAATGGTTGTGGGTTAGGAGATGCAGCAGGGGCTTGGCGACAGCGCGCCACCCAGCTTCAAGAAACGCAACCACGACTGGAAACCAAGAATCAGTGTGTTCACATTGTGGTCAGCTTCACATTTTTTCCTCTCCTTGGAAACAAATTAAAAAGGCAGCTCGAAAATCAGGCCTGTCTCCCACCTCCCAAGTCATCGTGAGCTGGGGCGAGAGCCGAGCTGGAAGGCTCCAGGCTCTACACTAGGGGAGGCTGGTTCCCTTGGGTAGGCACGAGATGCCTATGGTGCCTCAGCCTTGGGGAGGGGGGCGGAGACAGGGGATTGACTGCAGCAATGGCAGCAGCCACGCCGCCCCAGACATGTTGAGCTGTCACTTTGGGGAGAAGAAAAACCCAGAACAAATTTCACGTGGTTTTCCCCACATGGTGATTGCATCCAATTCTAGGCCTGTTACAGGCAAGCCACCCACAGAGCAGGAGTCATGGAAAGTAGGCCTCCTTCAAAGACGCTCAAGTCACTGCCTCCCGAACAGAAAAAGCCAAGGATTTCAAAGAAACACGGACAACGTGGTCCTATCAACACCGAATTCTGGTCCTATCAACACCGACTTCTGGGCCTCTGGTTTCTTCTTATTCACTGTGTGCAGAATTCCCCTCAGCCCCACAGAAGCATAAGCAAAGCCAGGGCGCTGTCCCATCAAACCCCACAGCTCGTAAAGAAATGGGTGGACTGTGTACTTTTTATGAGGTCTGGGTCAGTGGTTTTTTTTCCACGAGAATCTGATCTTCTATAAAATTTCCAGCAAGTGTCGAAAGGGAATGTAAGAACTCAGAGGCTTTCCTCCACACCCCAAGTCCAAAGCCGGAGCCCCGAGTTTTATGCCACCCTCACACGGGCACTGGTCTCTGAGGGCCATATGCAGGTATCATATCATGTACTGGAAAGCACGACTCTGTTATGTCAGGGGAAGGAGTCATGTGCACACATGTCCTATTTCTGGTAAAGGCCATACCTATAATAGATGTGCAAATAAACATCTTATGGGTGTGTTGACTCTTTCCAACTTGAAGACAACTCTGTGTGTCGACCTAAAGGAGCAGGGCTGGGAATCTTGAGTCTGAGAACATCTATGCACACCTGAGTAGATCAATCAGTATCATTTTGGGGAAATGACTGTTGCTGAACATAACCACAAACCCTTTTTAAGACTAGCTTCTTCCAAAATTACCATGAGGAAAAGATTAGCAAGGGTTAGATACAGCAAAATAAGGTTTTGATACAACCCGGTAGTAAATTACAAATATCATTTCAGACTAGTTCTTATGTCCAACTTCCGCTGAAGCTTTGCATTATTTTAATCCTCATGGTAAGAAGCTGTAGCAAGCAGAGCTGGGGGATGGTCCTGCCAGTCAACTGCAGCTGTGCAAGCATTGGGACCGCGTTTGCACCCAGCAGTCATGTACAAACCCGGGACTGGAGGCCACTCCCATGTCACCAAGAACAGGTCACCTCCTGGTTGTGAGTATGGGGACACATGGATCCCTAGAGCTCACCAGCCAGTTAGGGAGCCAAATTGTTGAGCTCTAATTCCATGAAAGACCCTCTCTCGGGAATGAAGATGGAGAGCGAGTGAGGAAAACATCCATGCTGAACTCTGGTTTCCATACATATGTGCACACATGTACATTCATACCTAAACACAGCCAAATGAGCACGTGCTTTCCTAACACACAAACTGTCTTAAGTATTACAGATGATCAGGGTGAGATATTCTTCAGTAGTTCTTCCCCTTCCTACTCATCCTAAACCATGCACATGAGCTCAGTAGGAGCAGGATATCCCCAAACACGGCATGAAGAAGAATCCACTAATGATAAACATGTTCGTCATTCCTCATGGAAATAGACAAGAGCAAGCAACCAGTAGCTTTAAAAATAGTTTATTTCCCCCTTCACAAACACATACGCCTCTGACCATGATACAAGGCACCCCAAATTAAATAAAAACTTTGAGTATATTTGTCTGACATGATCAAGATAAAGTGATTTTAAAGGTGAATGGGTGCCTACTATAGAGGTGGGAGCAGGCTGGCCCCAGCACGAGGGGGTGGCATTATTCTTAGTGTCTGTTAAAATTGGCAGAAATCAGCATGTGTTCATCATGTAAGCATTTACCCAAAATCAACACTCTCAGGAGCAGAACTGTGTCTCAGTTTCTTCTGTCTCTATAATAAGAATGCCAAAAGCACTTCCTTAACATTCAAAACTTTTCCCTAGCAGACTTGGTACGAGTAAGAGAATATGATTACTAAACATCCTCAATGTGGCTTTCATTATGAAAAAACATGTTTCACATAAAACCTTCATAATACAATCCAGAGGCCAAATTTGTGCATGTTTAAAATTTGAGTCCAGGCTAGATATTTGTTTTTTTTTTCTTATAGTGTTTTTCATTTTTATAAATATATTCCCAGCCTTCTACTTCTTTAAACATCCTCAGAACTCTTCGCTTTAGGAACCATGGTTGCCTTTCAGTAGACTCTGCGAGACCATGATTCAGGTAGGAGACATCCCTAATTTCCCTTCAGACATACTCGAGATCAAGTTAGTGGTGCCCAAATCCCAGTGTATAAAAGATACAAACATAGGTTTGTGGGCAGAGGGCCAAAGAATAATTAGGAATAATTCCACATGATCTTGGTACAAAAACATCCAGAAAATGAATGATTGCATTTAATATAAAAAGCCTTGACCTGAATTTAAATGAGACAGATGCGGAAGGGGCGAAGCCACGCTTCAATCTGAGATGGGGCTCCCTGCAGTTCCAACCGTTCAACAGCCACATCCAGGTCAGTCCGCCTACGGGCCGCCAGCAGTCACGTTTGAGGTAGATGCTGAAGGCTTGAAGAGAGGTAGGTAAAGTCCAAACCTGTTTTCAATCCCTGCAAATGTTGCAACTGCCAGTTTATAGCCCCCTACGTGGTCAGGATTGGGAGCAGGCAGAGTGATCCGGGATTTAGGAACTGGTTCGGATCCCATGGGCTTCCTATGAAGAAAGGAAAGTGGTATCAACTGAGTGTTTAAAAAAAATCCCAGTAGAAGCCGGGTGGTGGTGTTGGCGCACACCTTTAATCCCAGCACTTGGGAGACAGAGATAGGCAGATCTCTGTGAGTTCAAGAACAGCCTTGTCTACAAGAGCTAGTTCCAGGACAGGCTCCAAAGCTACAGAGACCCCTGTCTTGAAAACAACAACAACAGAAAATTCCAGGAGAAACCAATAAAACCATACAGCATAGAGCAAAGACTGGACTCTAGTCAGCTGCGGGCTCCCTTTGACAAGACCTTGCGGACATTGTCGCAGGAGGCAGACAGCCTCGTGGGCTTTTCTCAGTCAGAATTAGTATTAGAGGGTGCAGAAATTTAGCGGTATGTTCACCAGGACACTCACACTCCTCCAAAATCCACGTAGAACCATCGCTGTAACAACTCGTAAGTCAGCAAGGTGACACCAAACTGTGGCGAGGACCGGAAGACACGAGCTACAGCAGAGATGGGAAGAAATACAGATACCATTAGATCATTTAAAAAAAATGTCCCTGATGCCAAAGGGTTAGCTAAGAACCAATGCCTTCTGTACCAGCAGCTCCCTTCCACAGAGCTTTTGGGCCTTCTTCCCGCAGAATCTTCCGGAAGCAGTCAGTCACACCGCTGTAAGTAGTCTGGCCAGCTCGGGCAGCCACCTGTAATCTAGTCTTGATAACATCAGCAGGGGTCACTAGAGATGCTGCAGGCATACCTGTAGGGGAGACACAACACCATCCTCACTCTATAAAAATAATGGTGCTCTGAATGGCTGGCCGAGGAAAGGAAAGAAAGCTAAGAAGCCAATGCAATGAAATGCCCATTTTGCTGTCCTCTGGAAAGCACAACATGACAGACCTGTCTGCGAGTGTCCACCACCCCCTCCAATCTTCATTTCTTATTTCTATTCTTAAATACATAAATATTTTCAAGCAATTATTTATCCGTAACACCATTTCAAGTGGTTGAGAACAAACAGAGAAAGTGGTTTTCAAAAAAAAAAAAAAAATTTTTTTTTGCTTTCCTGTTGAAATCAGAACCTCGCAAAGTTATTGGGTCTGATTTTTCAGAGGTGAGGCTTATTATATGTTTCCTCTTCACGGTTTCCTGGCGGTTGGCAGTCACAGGAGGCTGCCTTCTCTCACACATCCAGCCACCCTGCACTCCAAAACCCTAACCTCTGTTACCCAAGGCTGTAACGATAGCAAAGCAAACAGTGTGAGCCTGCGTGTGACGCTCCCACCGCTCCTTCCTCCTCACAAAACTCACACAGCTAGAACATTTTAACACAAGGCGTCCAACTTAGGCAGGCTAATAATCAATGAGGAAGGAAAACAACAACAGAATCCCTCCCAAAACTACCAACGGGAAAATTTTCTACAGTTGTTTTTATCCAAAAATGGGGCAACCCATGTTTGGAGTTTTGAAAAGGGAGACTGTTCAGAAAATACTGTCTCTTACGGTTTTATTACTTTTCCATTATGAACCTATTCCAAACCAACCTGGTCAGATGCAGATGCATAAATCTCCTTTGCTTTTTTTAAGGCTTAATAATTCTGTAAGAATTTCTGTCCAAACCAACATGGTCTGGCTTAGAACTCCATCTGGCCCTTCGGCAGTCAGCTTTAAAGTCACAGTGCGAGCAAGCACGAGGGGCGTGTAACTGTGGCCTCCATGCTCCCAGACCACGAGAAAAGCCCGGCCTCTTCCTCAACTCCAATACCATCAATTCCTAGAAACAGCCTGTTACAAAGCGCTCTGCAGCTTTCCATGTGAAAAGTTCGCTTTCTACCCAGTGCTCATTGAAGAGCCGCTCTGGGCTTCCTATGAGCTTGGAGGTATTCCTGTCATTTTGAGCCAGGAATTTACCCTCTGACATGATGAAAGGAAACACAAAAACATGCTTAGAAACCCACTGTGTTCACAGTACCAGTCATTTTGCTTTGCTTCCTGGTTTAGAAAGAGGAGTCTCCTCTAAACATGGAACAAAATCCTTCTAACCACACTGCAGGTATGATCAGCTGGGGCTGAGAAAGACGCAGGCGATAATGGGGGGAACATTCTTTATCACAAACATTTCCTGACCATGAGAGAAGGACTGGAGAGGAGGAGAGTACGAAGACTGGATCTGATTAGAATAAAGATGCCTGAACGAAAATGCTAAAAGAAACACAGAAACTACTTACTAAGTTGTCTGGCAAAGCAGATTAGGGTGTGGGTGGGTGGCGGCGGTGGGGGCGGGGTGTAGAAGTTCTACAACCCAAACACAAGCCCAGCCATATCTATCTGTAGCCCCACAGCCCCTAAAGGATGATGTCTAGAGTCTAGAAGCCACTACGGACATCCCTGTAGAGACTTCTAAGGTTGACAGTAACCCTGGAAAACTGGGTTCCGCTGCTCTAAAACTTAGCGAGGCCAGCAACAGATCCTGCAAAGGGCTTGGTCACCAGATAGCTGAGTGGACAAAGACCCCAAGTCAATTTGCCTGGTCATTCTCTGCTTTCCAACGTCTGAAGCCAAATGGGTGAAATGGTCTGAGTGTAACAGGAGAGAAGAAGATAGAAGAATACCATCCGTGTCCTCAACAGGAAGAATGCAGTCAGCCTGCTTGGTTCTTTATTGATAAGACTCACACGTGCATGGCCCTGGACCATGCACCACCCTAGCATCAAAAATGATACCCAGTGCTAAGTAGCTAATAAGAACAACTGTGGGGTTTCCATGGAACCAGAAATGACAGAAGATCACTGATAGCAAAAAGAAATTGCGACTTGGTGAATCCAGACAGCTTTGGGACCAGAGATACTAATTTTTGTAAGTATTAACATTAATAAGTTTGTGCTTTTCCATTTAAGGCTTAAAAGGTTAACACAGGTTTCTTTTAGCTCAAGGTCCACAGGTTCCAAATTCCACTTCTTGGCTTCTATCTACATGATCAAGCTACTAGGTTGGCTACTGATGGCGATGTGATAAAGTTCCTCATTAAGAAGGAGAGAATCTTAAGTTCTGGCTATACTTCTAAGCTGAGATGGAGAAAGGATGTAGCACTGGCGATGCCCAAAGGTTGGGTGATACTGTCACACTGAAGATGAAAGCCAAATGAAAGTGTTTGTTTTCACTTAGAACACTGAATCCATTTCATTGACGATGGCTCCTGGACTCATTCCTCATGTCCTGTGTGTGTTTGCTAGCTCCTCCCCTTCCTGTTACTTCTTTAATAACATGACGTACCCATGGCACACAAATATCTATCACATGGGTGTGCCTCTAACACACACCTTCTTCCAGCAGGTCAAGGATGGTAGCTCACTTTCCTCCTGGCCTTTTCTTTCTCTCACTGTGTCTCCCAACAGCTCTCTTGCATAATAAACACAAATACCTGAGTCAGCGACAATTTTGAGTGATTTAGAGCTATGACTTTTCTGTCGATATTTCGAGTTTCCCATGCTGTCCCTCTTACTCCTCCTTTGGCTGCAGAGAAGGGAGCCTTACAAGAAGAGTGGGGACATCACTGTGGTTGCAGCCCTCATCTCCCGGACAACTGGCAGGTAGAAGTGGCAGGAAGTGGACTGCAGATGAGAAGCCCAACTTCTCTGACACACTTGTTGACTGTCCTCTCCGGACCCTGATATCCAGGGAACTCTTTTGGAAAGACAGTAGACCTACGTGTCTCTTCAATGCTCATATTCCCACCTCTGTAGCTTTGTGCCACATTCTAGGGTGTTGTCCCTACTGTGCCTTTATTTCCCAAATGTCTAACTTTTTCTCCTTTTCCTTATTCTTTTCTCAAGCACCCAAGCTGTCCTCAAACTCTTAATTTTCCTGCCTTATCTTCATGAGTGTTGGGGTCATAGGTGAGCAGACCTCATGAGGCCTCCCTTGGTTTTCTTTAGTCAGATCTGTTTTTATCAGACAGAACCATATAGATCTTTATTGACAATCATTCCATTAATTAAGAAACAATACCATCCAAGGTCAACAATTCTGGTTACAAATTGAGTGCAAGGCCAGCCTTGGTTGTCCTAATGAGAAGCTGTCTCAAATTAATCAATCACGTAATCAATGTATTAGACCTCGAGTCCATCCTCAACACCTCAAATAAACACAGAAATTTAAAATGCCACAGAACTTTACATGTGTTACGACAAGTCAATTTCCTGATTGTGACCTTGTACGATAGTTATGGAAGATGCAAGGTTCCTAGGAAGAGTACGTGAAAGATGACTATATTGTTTTCACGACTTCCTGTGTACTTACTTTTATTTAAGAATAAAAAGTAAGACACAAAGAATCCCTTTCCGGCTTCCTAATTACAGCTCTTGCAAGTTCCCCTCTGGTCCCTAAATTACCGTTCTCTCTGTAATTTTTCAGTTCGCTTTCCTTGCTGCCCCTTCCTGTCTGAGGATGCCCGGCTGTCTGCTGATACTCAAGAGTGAAATTGTGGCCTGAGCAGCCACTCTTTTGGCCGTGGGTGGCACCTGTCACACTCCAGAGCTGCTAAGGTAGGCTGGCAGGGCTGAACCTTTCCCAGATGCTGACAGGTAGAAAGCTGAAGGGTGCAGCGAGAAGAATTTATCCCCTACTCTGCTGGAAGGAGCTGTGAATTTATGTTCTGCTGCACCTGTGGCTGAGGTTCGGCACGAGCTCATGCCCGGCCTGCTTTCCATCAGTTGACCACAGGCTCTTTCCGGGCCGAGGGCTCCTTTTCTGCACTACAGTTCTAGGTTTGAACTTACGGACAGATTTTGCACGAAGCTCTAGATGACACGGGGAGCGGCTAAGCTGGCTAACTTACTTCTTTTAGAATACCCAAGGCACCTACTGCTCACCAAGAGGTCAAGAATGTCCACTTTGGCTTTTCCGTTATCCTGCCAGTGCTTTGACTCAGTCTGGTTGCTTCCTGAGTAATGAGTGCTGCTGCTGCTGCTTTCCTGGTGCATTTCTCGCAGTTTAAGGTGTTCTGGAAGGAAGCTGGATCAGTATGTACACTTCACCACATTTGTCTCCATTATTTTTATTCTCAAGGCTCTAAGAACTGAATTATTCCATTATCAAATCTTCTGTATCAGCAGCCACTCCCCTCTTAGGATTGAATAACATACCTTGAGCCATAAGCACCCAAAAAACTTCTTCTGATCCACACCCAAAAAGAAACATTAAGTACTTGTTTAAAGCTGAGAAGCTCTGGAGTAGCAATAAAGGAATGTCAGGTGTGGCTAGTTTTATGTCAACTTGACACAAACTATAGTACTCTGAGAGGAGGGAATCTCAACTGAGAAAATGCCTCCATAAGAGTGGGCATAGGCAAACCTATTAGTAACTAATGGGGGAGGGCCCAGACCATTGTCGGTAGAGCCACACCTGAGTTTGAGGTCCTGAGTTTTATAACAAAGCAAGCTGCGCAAGCTCTGGGGAGTAGGTCAGTAAGCAACACTCCTCCACAGCTCTGCATCAGCTCCTGTCACCAGGTTCTTGCCCCGTTTGAGTTCCTGTCCAGACTTAATTCAGTGATGAACAGTGATGTGGAAGTGTAAGCAAATGGACCGTTTCCTCCCCGAGTTGCTTTTGGTCATGGTGTCTCAGCACAGTAATAGCAGCCTAAGTAGGCCACCAGCTAAGTGCTCAGATAACAGGATGGAAGCGGGGCTAAAACGCCAGCCCAAGGTGCTGATGCCTCCAGAATTTCAAGACTAGTGCGCTTTCATGCTAAAAACAATCATACTTCATACCAGCAAACTCAGTTCTAGGAATCCATTTCTCCAATAAGACAGATCCAAAACAAAACAAAAAAACAAAAACAAAAAAAAAATCTTTAAGCCTAAAGATCTGCTTTGTTTTGATAAAATCACTTTATTTGGACAGTTGTAAATATTCCATCTTTTTACTGAATTCTATTTTAAAATCCTGAATTGTATTTATCATTTCCAAGAGTCTTCTGGTTTTTTTTGGGGGGGGCATCACTCGGGCAATATTTATTTATTTATTGTCTTATTTATTATTTATTTAGTCTCTCTAAGTTTATTAAGCTGTTAATCTTTGTCTTCTTTAAATTCCTGGAACTATCTGATGACCATTTGTGATTGTTTTGTGATTGTTTTTGTTTTTGTTTTGATTCTGTGTTCTGGAGTTCATCAAGGTAAGTCTCACTGGCAGACATTTCCATGGGACTGGTAGATTTGGGGATGGGAGATGCTGCTGCCTTAATCTTTCATATTTATCTATTTTGCCAAGAGATCTGAGCATGTGGACCTCTTTTGTTAGTTCTTGTCTAATACGGACAGAGCAGGTTGGGACAGGAGAGGGAAATGTTCAGGCTAAATTGGGCCTAGAGAAGATGGACCCAGGGGACTGGTTGGTGCGCAGGGTTAAGGTTAGGGACCGTGTCTTAGTCCACAGGGGACTGGGTTGATGCACAGGGTTAAGGACCATGTCCTAGTCCAGCTTGTGTTAAGGGCTAGATGTAGGGGCAGCAGTGGTATGAGAAGGGAAGTATTAGGTAAACTTACCAGACTAGACCGCAGAGATATATGTGCAGAATCTGGCTGGGTGAAGCAGTTGAATGGAGCATGGAAGGGGCTCATAGGTTGAAACAGGCAAGGAGGGTCTTGATCCAGGTCTAGAGATTGGTAGCAGCATAGACAGGAGTGGCCAGACTTGGCTGGATCATTGGATGTGGGATTGGGGATAGGCTTGGGGGGATAAGAACAGTGTACGGAGGGAAGAACCAAGAGGCCTCATCTAGCTAGACCATAGTCAACAGATTCTTACTCAACCATGTTCCCTGCTCCCTTCACAACAGTTACAAGATGGAACAACCTAAGCATTCTTCACCTGACTAATAGATAATAAAAATGTGGTACATATACACAATGGATGCAATGGCTATTATTGGTTTGTCAACTTGACTACATGTGGAATGAATTACAATCCAGAAATGGAGGGCACATCTGTGAGAAATTTTTTGCTTGCTTTGAAGTGATTGAATCCACTTCTTCTATTGACCTTTGAAACAGGAAGACCTTGACATTGAGGCAGCAAGGCACACCTTTAATCTAGGTCATACCTTCTGCTGGAAGTCTACATACGGACATAGAAGAAGGAAGATTGTGCTGTTGGCCTGCTTTCCCCTGCCTTGTTAGCACATTCCTTCACTGGCACTGGAGCCTACTAAGCTGGAATTCCTACATATACTGAAGACCAGCTGAGACATCCAGTCTGGTGGATTAAGCACCTACTGGTTTCCCGGACTTTCTATTCATAGCCAACCATTGTTGATTAGCTGGGTTGAAGCCTGTATGACATTCCAATAAATTATATATATATATATAATATATATATTATATATATATACATGGGATATGTGTGTGTGCGTTTGTGTGTGTGTAGAGAGAAAGATTCATTCTATAAGTTCTTTTCCTCTAGAGAACACTAATACAATGGTATACTATTTAGCTGCAAAGAAAAATATATTATCAAACCTGCAGATAAATGTATTGAAGTAGAAAAAGAACATATTGAGTGACACACCCCAAACAAACAGAAAGAGAATATTACATGCTTTCTCTCATCTAAGGTTTGTAACTTCAAATCTTTAGAACCTAGCACACAAGAAGTAGGGAAGTAAAGAGGGATTGGATACAGGTCAATGTGGGGATAGGCGCTTCAAAGAGGGATGAAATGAGCAAAGAAGGAGGAGGAAGGAGAGTAAGATAATAAGGATATCTGAAAAAAGCATGAGGAATCATACTATTAACTATCTACTTATTAAAAAAATTCCTAGCCGGGGCGTGGTGGTGGAGCATGCCTTTAATCCCAGCACTCGGGAGGCAGAGGTAGGTAGATCTCTGTGAGTTTGAGGCCAGCCTGGTCTACAAGAGCTAGTTCTAGAACAGGTTAGAAAGTTACAAAGAGAAACCTTGTTTCGAAAAAGCAAACAAACAAAAAACCAATTCCTGTAACATATTCACACACATACTCACAAATAGTTTAAACAAAATTTTCCCACCTGGGCTGATGATGCTACCCCAAGAGCCATAGACTATCTAATAAAAATCTCAACCAAGGCATGAAACACCCTCTTGAGTTGTCCGTCAGTATTGTCTAAGAGACATCTAGAATATTATAGGGTACTCTTAGTGCTAAAAGTTAAGTTTCGATTGCTGAAGATACCACATGCTTCAGACATGGACCAAGAGGACCAGAGCTGGGATTTAACCTGAAAGATTCCTCCCTGATGACCATCTTTCATGATACCAGAAGGCACCATGCAAGGTTTGAAATGAGAGCAGTAACCAATAGTCCTACCAAACTATGATGTCACTGAACCACAACAATCGGCATAACAGAATAACCCTCAGGGTGCAATAGTGGCACATGTTTCTTAGTATAACCAACACCCTCTCTAATTTGACTTAAGGCCCGGTCAACAAGAAATGAATTCAGGCCTTGGGCTAGAAACCTAGCCAACTACTCATGACTAATGAAGCCATGGATCTTGGAGGAGAACCTACAACTGCCAGTTTACTAAACAAGCATAACCCTCAAGTACATTCTAAATATTTGCCCTTATACCCACAGAGAAGTGTAGTTCTCACCCCTCATCAAGGAAACTTCGCTTTGCAAAAAATGAAGACCATCATAGAAAATGTAGTAGATTCATGGAACCAATCGTCCTCTGCCAGATTTACAACACAACCCCTGTATTTAAGGCTTACATTATTCATGGAAGAAGGGCAGATAGATGGTAAGAAACAGATGAACAGAAAGTTTGCTGTAAGGTTGTGTCTCCTAGATGTCTTACCAACCGGACCGTCTGTCTAAACATAAACAAGGATGATGGCAACAGTCATACTAACGTGAAGGAGGAAAGCTTGAAACCTCAACCCTAATTAATTAAAACAAAACAACAAAACCCAAATAATTAGAGGCACCTAAGGAATGCTGAAAGCAGGAAAAATAGTCTTCTCCAGGAAAAGCACACCAATTGGCTTTCCAATACCAAATAGTCAACTCTAAAAACATCCATACAGGTAACATTATATAGATTAAACAGATTGTATTTATGTATTTAGAACACACACACAAACAAAACAACAATTATGGAAAAAGACACCATGAATTTGAAAAAGAATGGTCATAATGGGGACATAGGAAAGACTGTGGGGAGAAGAGAGAAAGAAAGGGAAATAATGTAATTATGTTATAATCTCAAAAAATTACAATGAAAAATAACAATAAGATCCAGCTGTTAAAACTATGCTTAATGACAAAATAAAATCACTATAGTTGAACTTTTCTGAATACTAACATGATGGCAACTCTTTGAAATGTTTGTCTATTATTCCACTTAACCCTCACAATACTTTGTTTGTGTGAAGCTAAAACAGTTATCATCAAATTTGAAAAATGGATCAAGAGGGAATCAGTGATTTGTGTTATGTCATAGGGTCTAAGCGGGGAAGTGAATCTGACCCTTGGAGTCTGACCCCGCAGCACATGCCACCAATCATCACCCTGCTGAAGACACAGTGTGACTGAAGCCATCGAAACCATCCAAGGAGGAAGCAAAAGTGGTAAGTGAGGCTGGTAAGATGGCTCGGAGGTAAAGCCACCACGCCTGACAGCCCATGTTTGGTTCCTGAGACCCACACAATGGTAAGAGCAAACGGGCTCCCTCACTTGTCTGTGCACTGCAACTTCTGTCTACATATATATCTTCATAAAGTACATGAATAATTGTAATAAAAATATAAGTTAAATAGCAACGCTCTTCCAGTAATTTTTGTGTATACCCCTGGTTGTCCTGGAACTCACTCTGTAGACCAGGCTGGCCTCAAACTCAGATGCACCTGCTTCTGCCTGAGTGCTGGATTAAAGGCATGCACCACCATCACCCAGCCATTTTGAAATATTTTATAGTGAGCTATATATTACTTTCATAATCAGCAAAAAATAAAATAATAAAATAAAAAAAGAAAGGAAATATTCAGATCTGGTAACATGCGGTACCTAGTATATTCATACCCAGACGTGAACCTGGTTCTCAGTGTCTGCTTTCCCCAAGAGGAGAGTTAAATGTTTTAATAGTCTGAGGAAAACAAGGTTATGAGAGAATCTTTGACCCTGAGTTGAGCTCTCATCATCTTAATCTCATATTTGGTACTTGTGGAGTGATTTAGGGGGAGTCTCATCTAGATTCCATCTTCATAGGTACTGAATACATGATACATGCTAGTCACTATGCAAAGAGCCTCCCATGATGCTCCCCTCCCTGAAATACAGGCTGGACTCTACAATGCTGTCTCTATGCAAAGCTGAGGAAAAGAAACCTATTTGGTCACACGTCAATCAGTGGTACTTCGTTTTCCATATGCCCTACCTCTGTGAGCCAGAGCTGTTCTGTCCTGGGCAGCTGAGAAGGCTAGTTGTTTTCAGTACTAATGAACGCGGGAGACTACAACCCTCGGGGAGGGAGATGTGGAGTACAGAACTCCTACTTTCATTTCATTTCATTTCATTTCCAGTTCAGCCACTCGTTCACTGTGTCCTGAGCGGTCACGTTTCGCTTAAGCTCTGGACAAGCTTACATGCAACAATTTGTTTACATACCTTTAGGGACACAAGTATTAGAAAGTTCAAGCCAAATCATTTTCATTCTTGGGCCATGATGGAGGAGGGTCTATGTGTTACTTTCATTGGTTAATAAAGAAACTGCCTTGGCCCTGATAGGACAGAAAATTAGGTAGGTGGAGTAGACAGAACAGAATGCTGGGAGAAAGAAGCAGATTCAAGCAGACGCCATAGCTCTCCTCTTTGAGATGGATGCAGGTTAAGAATATTCCCGGTAAGACACTCATTAAAAATGGGTTAATCAAGATGTGAGAGTTAGCCAGTAAGAGGCTAGAGCTAATGGCCCAAGCAGTGTTTAAAAGAATACAGTTTTCATGTAATTATTTTGGGTAAAGCTAGCCAGTGGCCGGGAGCTGGGAGGCAGGAAGCACCCTGCTGCTCCATCTACAGGGCTACTAAGTGAAATTAGGAAATAATATGGAACATGAATTGAAATCTACCAATACCACAGAAAACAAACAAGTAAATCAACCAATCATCAGTAAATACTCTAAAGCTAAAGGTCACTTAATAATCTAACTTGACAAAATACAGATTAATTTCTTCTCTGTCCCTTGAAAGCTATTTAAAAAAAAGTCATTAAGACTCTGTCAAAAACTGTCAAAAAAAACAAAAACAAAAACCCTGTCTCTGTAGTATGATGGATGGGGTTAGGGCCAGAGGCTGGAGGCTGGAGGCTCAGGGTGGGTGGGAGGAAAGCCCGGCACTGCATGGATGAGACTTACCGGCTATAGCACCAGCTAAGAGCAGGCTTCCCGGGCTGACCTGCCCGTCTTCATTCGCAAGGGAAGCCTTCATGTGTGCGTAGCAGGGGAAGTAGATGGCCGAGAAAGGAATGTCCCGCAGAAAGCACGCTTTGGCACCCTGTGAGGTTTCGCAAGGGGAAGAAACACCACATGAAACACACATCCCACTGAGGAAGTCAGGCTTCTCACCTCAGAACAAAATATTCCTGGAGAAGACCAAATCGGTAATCACGCATCGAAAGGAGACAGTAAAAAACCCGCATTCTCAAAGCCACAAGTTTTTGAGTCTTGTTCCTCCAAACATGACTAGATTTGTCCTAGGCTGTGAGGACGTGGGAAAGGGGAGGTCTCGTTTACTCTAAGGCCAAGATTCCAATTAGAGCAACTTTGGAACTCTGCCTGTGGCTCTCTTCAAGTCTCTGTGGGGGGAAGATCAGTTGGCTGGTCTAGAGTAAGAGAGGAAGCAACAGTCAAGGTGCCTCTCTGTTTATACATCAGGAGAAAGACAAGCTGTGGAGGTGCAAAAGGGAAATGTCCAATTTTGGTATCATTTGAGAATCTGATAAAAGTGCTGGAGTCTTTCCCAGAAAAAAGATGACATATGCATAAAAACAAATCTTTCCAGAGAGTACTAGGGTTTTTATCCATTGCTTAGGGTTTATGAAATATTGATAAATACCTACCCTAAAATATTTACCATAATTTTGACATATTCAGGAGCTCAATACGGGACAATTAACTTCAGAAGTGAAGTTTTCACTAAATAATTTCTGATGCCAAAATCACGCCATGCTGAGTACCCAACCATTGATGATACCAAAAACAGAATCCGGCGTTACAATGTGAATTATAAAACACACAGACACACAGACACACACAGACACACACAGACACACATAGACACACACACACACACACACACACACACCGTTTCTTAGACTGAGTGGGCAGGAAACCATCCCTTTTCAATACTGTTTCGTTCACAGATTTCTAAGGCTCCAAATTTCTACCAAGTAGAGAGGTTCCCAAAAGAAGATAACAAATTCATCCAGATCAACAGATCTAGTCCCGTCCACTGACACACACAAGGTCTAGTTAGGCAACGCTGAGGATTCCTGCCTGAGCTTGGCTAAGTCGGTCAAAGGTCTTCAGGCCACTTGTCCGTCATTCACTCTAACAAAGACATTTCACTCCTGACTCAGACTGAGACCTGGGGGTATAAAACCCTCAGTCTTTTTTCACGGAAACTGTTATTAACCCAGGTCTACTGCAATTTAATTAGTTGTCTTCCACGAGTAATATATGTGGAACTTTAAACTTAATCCTATTAAATTTAATCCCAGTTTAGTTCGACCTTCCTACCAGAACAAAGGCTTAGAATCTGGATTCAGTCCAGGTTTGACTGAATTTGGATATTCCTCTTTTGACTGACCCACGGAGACTTTATGTGCTCGTTCTTCATGAAGGTATTAGGAAAAGGGCTGGCCCATCTCAGGTACTGTGTGTCAGCTCATGCAGAATGTTAGGTGACTAGGAGAAAGTAAGTGCGACAATATCCACCACTCGAGTCTCATTTCCCACATGGAAAATGGTGCCCAGGACGTTCATCTATCAACTGCATAGCTGAGGGTCATGTTCCAACGGCACCTCAGGTATAACTGCAGACAATTCTAACATGCAGATGCTAAGACTTTGCTTTTGGGAGGTGTGCAGGAAAGGAGAGCATCAGCAGCTATATGAACACTCAGTGCTTACTTTAGGGTTAGTTCTTTAAATAAGCTTAGAGAATTAATATCCCTTTCTAATTTCTCGCTTTCTCCTCCATTCTAATTCTTGCTTCAAGTTTTCCTGTGAGTTCTGGTTATCTGAACACACGTGTGTGCTGTCCACAAGGTGCAGACCAAGTACGCGGCTCCAGAGAAGATCAGTTAAGTACGGCTCCCTCCCTTCATGTGAGGGAAAAGCAACTCACACTATCCCTAAATTAACTGTGAGGATTCCTTGAGAAGTATGATTCTTCCTATGCATTGTCCTTTATATTATATGTTTAGCTATATGGCTCGCCAGAGTTACATTTTGTTGACATACCTCTGGGCTGCCCTTATTTCTTTGCTAACAATAGTTTCTCTTAAGGAAACTAAATTCTTATAGCGAAATTCCGCTATAGAATATTATGTTTGTCTAGAAATCTACAAATTTAATCTGCTGTCCACTGTTTTTGCTCATAGAGATCACCTTGCAAACACTGTAAACATTTTAGAGCCCTGCCAACAGAAATAAGCAACAGCACCAGAGCTGAAGCCACACCGGAGTTGCTCTGGCTTGTTCTGCTCCTTAAACCCACAGTGTGTGGCTTTCGCTTTGTTTTGACCTGGAATGATTTAGTGTCTCCCTCTGTCTTTAATTGTGTGGCTTATACTTTTATTCTACTTGCTTCTTTAAAACTCATATGGCTCAGGATATCCTGAAGTTAGGTTCCTCTATTCTCACCCTTTTCAAAAAAGCTTTGCTTTTCTAGTTTCTTCTCACTGATATCCCTAACCTCTCTCAGCTAGAGCTATCAATGCTCCATTCATCTGGTCAGTCATGGTCCACCTATCGCTCCTCACCTTCTTTGATGATTGCTGTGCTGGGACACCAACCTTTTAAATACCTTCTCTTCATTCATTTCAGCCCCAAACACCACCCTTTCTAATGGGCATCTTCTAAGCAGAAGCTGGACAAGCATGGATTCCATATGGCTCCACACTGTCTACATCTTCTCAATACTCTTCTGAGATTTTCCTAACTGCGATTCTGCCTCTTTCAGTGTAGGTGTTGCCTGCTTCATACTGGAAGGAACCAGGGATCAGGAATGACTACCTGATTTAATTTATGAAACACCTAACAAAATCTGTGGCTTCCAGGGACACTCTTGACAACAGTGATTTTTTTGCTTCAGTGATGTCTGTGGAAAGAAAGGGTACAACTAGAAAGCCCACCCCCCAAATTTGGAATGTGCTGTTAGCTTTCTACAAGGGCACTAACTCCTCTGAAAATTATTCTAGAAAGCAAAATGATCATTTTAGTTGTTGAGACAAAGATCCATTATTCATTGGAGACAGACAAGTTGCCGTAGAAAACAGCCATTTTGTACTAGAGTGCTAAAGACAAAAAAGGGGAGATTGGCATGTTTCAGGATTTGTAGATTCAATGTGATCAAAAATCAGGTACAAAAGGTGAGGGGTGCAAAGTTGGGACCTAAAAAGTTCACACTGTCTTCCTCAATTCTTGAAAGCATGCGTCAATCCCTGTGAGAAGTGGAACTCGGTAGAAGAGATGAATAGAGCGGGAAGACAAATGGCCTGGTCAGGAATGAAGCTTAACCACAAAAGAAGAACAAGCCTGGCAGAAGCAGAGTTGTACCTGTAACACAGTGGGTGCCGAGCAGGCTGGACTCGCTCAGGAAACAGGCAGTGTGGTCAGAGAAACCAGAACAATGTTAGGCTGGGTAAGAGGTCTTAGGTTGCTGATGATCTGAGAAGACATGAACGCACTCCCACCGTCCCTGCTCCACAGGCGGGATGGTCGTGCGGCAAGTGAAGGGCGGAACACTGCTTCTCTACCTATTCGGAGAGCAAGAACACCCCAGAGAGGATCCTCCAATACTGTGGGGCAAGAGCTGAGCACTGGGGACAACTTTACACTGTAGAACACCAAAAAGAAGAGACCCTAGTAGAACTTGAGGGAAAAGTGAAGTACCCACCATCACGAAAATAAGTGTGACCGGAGGGTTGTGTTTCCTTGCCTCTGCTCTGGTAGCCACCTTTACTGTTCCCTAAACCTATACCTGTGCAAGAGACTCCTTCAGTAAATAATTCAGAAGGTGCCTTAGCTTCTCCTCAGCAGCCAAGGCATCAGAATCCAGCCTTCCTGGAGAGGGAACTTTAAAGCCTACAGGACAAGTCAGGCTTATCCAGTTTCCCTGGCCTCCTCTCCTTGACCACTCCTTCCAGGTCTTAGTCACAAAGCCAGTGCCAATTTGCTGGGCCCGCCTTAGGCAACCCCTGACCTGTTGAGCCCACACAATGGAAAAGGCATGCAGGATGTTAAAAGACTTTTTTAGGTTCCGAGGGTGAGGAAAATGTTTCTCCACCAGATTCCTGGATAAATCCTTCACTCTGCGAACACCCGGTTTCCAGCACAACATGAGTCTGAACCTGCTGGCTTGAATTCTACTTGCCTTCATGTAAAACCTTTACTAGGTGATCAAGTCGTGCTGAACGAGCACCTCTGTAGTAAAGAGACAGGCTGTGCTATCTGCAGCCTGTGTTAGCAACGTGGAAATCATGACGTTGGCCATCAAAAAATTAATAAATTATGTAGATTGACTGTTTAAATCTTTAATCTTTCAGCCCCCGTATGAAAATGCCCAGAGTTCCTGGCTCCTCTTTCACTAGTTATCTGGGTGGATTTGCCCTTGTTCTCTGATTGGCCTTGAATTTTCTGGGTATAGTAAAATGACATATGGAAAATCACGAAACACAAAATACAACCCTCTAACCTAATCACTAAAGTACCCCTATCTCCAAAGAAGGGAAATTATTAATTTTTTTCTTTTTAAAATGAAAGGCTCGTTGATGAACAGATGGGAATGATAAAAAGCATTTCCAGGCAACCTAATAGGCAAATAATTTTGAGCTGCCTACGCTCCAATTTTGGACTCTCTAACGTCTTCTTCACCATTCCTCCTTAAAGATAGGCAAGCATCTTCAAGGTGGGCTCACTCTAAGTTCACAACCCACAAGTGACAAGGTCAGTTAGTGGTCTTGAGGATGCTGTCCATGAACATAGTATCTTCACAGCAAAAGAATCATCTTATTTATTTCTCCTGCCTTTTTGATGTGGACACAGTTGGACGCCCAGGGGAACTTTAATCAATTCTTAAGTTGCTGGAATCATCCATTCAAGTTTACTCTGGCTGTTCTGCTGGGTACAAGACTGTCAAGATACAACACATAAGACCCGCCCCCCCGTCTGCCTCTTACACACACACACACACACACACACACACACACACACACACGTTCTTCACCCTCTTGAATTCCACCAGCCCCACCAAGCCAACATTAGGCATGGAAGCCAGTCCTGTTTTAGCTGAGGAAACCAGTGCTGAGCGATAGTACTGATAAAGATGTCAGAGGCAGGGCAGGTCTTTTTGCATGCTAATTCCTTCTTATTCTAGCAGTACCTGCAAACACAGCTCTAAACAGACTATTTCTAATACAGAGAAAGGTAATTACACTCACAAAGGCACCTCTGTGTCGGGCAGGCTTGCACCAGGAGCCAGCAGGTCTGGGGGACTGGGGCTTAATGGAGACTCCGGCAGTGAATGCACATTGTCTAGCATGGGGGAGAATGCCAGACTGGGGACCCCCACAGTATTCAAGACAACAGTGGTGCACCTTGTCTGAGGAGGTTATTTAATGCTCCTGGCACCTGTCATCAGAACCACCCCTCTTTTCCGACCTTACAGGTTTAGAATTTATTTGGCATGCATAATTGTATATTTTGATCTGGAGCTGCAAACAATGGGCAGCGTGTCATGTCTTGATCCCTCAGCATTCCTCTTGGTTCCCCTCAGCCACTTAACCCTTCCATGCCCAGCTTGGCAGCAGCAGGCTTTCTGTCTTAGGCTCAATACCCAGTTTCACTACCCCTCTGCCCCCCCCCCCCCCCAAAAAAAAGAAGCTATGCAACACACTTCAAGTAGAAGGAGAACTACTGCCAGGGAAATAATAGCAAGAGACACACACAAGGAAGGGAAAACACTGGTTCCGCTCAAGACCGCCATCCCAACTTTCCTATGCGACGATATAATGTTAATTATTTGCAACTTGAACAGGACCTTGCTGATCACCTCGGCAGTGTCCAGACCAGCTAAGGGGATGGCAGTACTGCTGAAATCAAATAAACTAGCCACCGACTGTCAGAGAACAGCCAATGACTACAATTTGAATATAAAATATAAGTGCCTCCCATTTGGTTCTAATCAAGAGACATTGATGGCATTGTTTTCTTCTTAATTCCAGCATAATTCTAAAAAAATTATCTTAGCAGCTCAGGGTCTCTTGATGGAGAGGAAATACCCCTAACTGGCTCAGTTGTTCTGCGACTGTAAACTGCTTTGTCACCAATAGGGCTGCCACTCAGGCGGACCAGAAGCCCTGAAAGTGTGTGTGTGTGTGTGTGTGTGATTTTAGTCCCATATCACTATGACAGCGCTAACCTGTGGAAAGGTGTTTCTCGAGACATTTTTCTCTCCTCTCCGTCCCCATCCTTCTGGCTGCACCGTGCCTGCCAAGCCTATTTCTAGTCTGCTTCCTCTGTTTAGTTTAATACAGTTTATGCATTTATCTCCCTCCTGTCCAGCACACATTCTTCTGATTACTTAAATTAAAAGCAACCCTCATTTTGTTTCTTGATTATTAATTACAGCTTAAAATATTAAGCACCAATAGCTACCATTATTTCTACATATCTAAAAATCAAGACAATGCTACTAACTAAGCACCTGCTTGTCCTTCCATTCCTTCCGCATGTTTACCTAGTATCAATTTTCCTTCCATATTATGTATTACTGTCTATTTCTAAATGGATCTGGATTTGCATTTATGGCTCATGCATTCTAGGAAAGGACCCTGCTGCTGAGCTACATCCACAGCCCTCTAAGTTCTTCTCTTCACTGTGTAGTCCTGTTTAACTCTGTAGACCAGGCTACCCTCAAACGCAGAGACCCGTCTGCCTCTGCCCCCTGCATGTGCTACCATTCCTGGCTTATAATTCCTTTCTTAATGCCTAACTTGACATGCTCACTGAGTTTTGTCAATGTTCAAAAATAAAAATGATAAAATAAAAGGTTTTATTCTACCCTTGCTCCTAAAATATAGTTTTGCAAAATAAAGTTTAGTTTCCCGTCATTACATGAAGACACCATGATGACTTTGAATCTGGGGATGTCATCTTTTCTGGTACCCAGGACCTTCTCTGCAGCTGTGTGGCTCCCCACTCGGAATGAGCCGCACTGAGATTGGTTATTTTGATTCATCCTGCTCTTTTTACTTCATTAGTCCTGGGGCATCTTCAGCCATCTCCTTTCCTTCGGTCTTTTATACTTAGTAAGCCATCTCAGATTCCCTCAGAAACGTTTTCTGAATGAATCCTATCTTACAGTTTTCTAATTCTCAGAAACGTTTTCTGAATGAATCCTACTTTACAGTTCTCTAATTCTTTATTCAGCAGTGTTCGACTCTGGCACGGCCACTTGTTCAGTTTAAAATTCTCACCATCATAATTTTATTCAATAGTTTTTTAAACAAATAAACCTTCAATTTATATTTCAGCTTAAAATCTTTACATTTTTGTATGTTTAGACTATTTGCTATTCTTGTAATCTCTTAATGCTTTATGTGACTTGAGATCTTTTATTTCCCTTGGTACAGTACCTGAAAAGTCCTTTGAGGTTCGGGTTGAAAGTGAGCTCCTCTTAAGACGAGTGTTTTATTCTGTCAATCACCCCGGGATACTCCCCCAAAGAAATATAAACTTAGCGTGTACACTCATTTCAGATCAGCATAGGCCTTCTCACTGTTAGAAGAGGGACTCTCTATCCCTTCCTCTCTTCTATTGACAAGCAAGGCCAAGTCTCTTGCAACCTAATGAAGGAGACACATGATACTTTGGCACCCGCCAGGCATAGCTTTCCGAGAATTGCAGTTCTATGGGGAAGGTCCTTTCGCACCAGGAATGGGGTCAGGAGTGGTGCTCCAGCAGAAGAAAGGCATATGCCAACAGGACTGGCTCTACACATGGAGGGCTGACCTCTGAATGTCCCCTGAAATTCTGACGGCCTCACCTTAAGCCAAGTCATCCCCTCCCATTCTCGGCACTGCAGGCATCACCAAAGTACTTTCTGCTGGGGTCGCCTAACTTCTCCTCCCTCACCAACTCACAGAGAGGCTTTTACAAAGTGTGTCACTCAACATTCGTAGCTGTTTTGACTGGGATGCTCTGCCAATGGCTAGAAACCCTATAGAGACTTGACTGTAGAAACTGTTCGTGTTGGTTGCTTCTTAAGCCCATCAGGTTTCCTTCAGAACACCAAATCACAAAGGCAGTGCCTCGCCATTAGCCTCTCCTTTCTCCTGGCCCTTTCAATACACTCAGGTTACGGCTGATCCCAGCTAAGCCAGAACTCTCTTTCAGCTTTAACGCAGACACAGTCTGAAGAACACTCACTCATGGTAGAGAAGATGGCTTCTCAGAATGGGGAGAAGTGGAGGGTTTCCAAAGAAATAAATATTCAAATGTGTCATCATAAATATGGATCTGATTCTAAATCATGGTTGCTCCGTGCCAAATCCAATACACTGTAGGTGGCAGAGCACTGATGTGGGAGTCCCCTCTCTGTGCTGATTACCATTAATGAATAAAGAAACTGCTTTGGACCTTATATAGCAGGGCAGAACTTAGCTAGGCGGGGAAACTAAACTGAATGCTGGGAGGAAGAAGGGCAGAGAGAGAAGACATGGAGCCAGAGCCGGAGACAGATGTGCTGAAACTTTGCTGGTAGACCACGACCTCGGGGTGATACACAGATTAATTCAGACGGGTTAAATTAAAATGTAAGAGTTATCAAATAAAAAACTAAAGCTAATGAGCTAAGCAGTGATTTAAATAATATAGTTTCTGTGTGATTGTGTCAGATCTGGGTGGCCAAGACAAACAAGC
Source organism: Microtus oregoni (assembly GCF_018167655.1). Classification (NCBI taxonomy): domain Eukaryota; kingdom Metazoa; phylum Chordata; class Mammalia; order Rodentia; family Cricetidae; genus Microtus; species Microtus oregoni. The sequence continues at coordinate 3,970,372 of NW_024543085.1, forward strand.
AGCTTACTATACCAGAGTACAGGCCTTGAAATGAGGACTTTCTCTATGTCAACTTTTTTATTTATAAAATATGAATTTTATAGGCAAATTACATGTAAATTTAATCATTAAAATAAGTATAGTAATTACCATAAACCTAGTATAATACGCAGCATGGGGTCCTCTAAAGACGTGTATACAAGTTCCCTAAACTTATCATTCCCCACAGGCCTCCAGCTGTCAAAGACCTATCTTGTTAATGCTTTGTTAATTAACATTTGTTAAGCAGGCTGTCCTTTAACTACATACCTCAGTCATAACTATAAACCAGAGAATGAAAGTCTGGCTTAGTAGAATGAGGAACATATCCATTACTTCTGGAAAAAGGGTTTTCAGAGTAGCCTAAGAACAGGGTTTACAACAGTCTCCGCACATCGCGACATGCACATTAAATATAGCCCAACAGTTTAGGTCCTGTAAGTTCTTTACAAAGAGAACAAACTGAAAAACTAAAACAACAAAACTAAATACAGACTTGGTAAAAATGTGTGCCTCTGGAAAGACAAATTCACAGAAGCCTAGGTGAAAATTAAGTAACATCTTATTGTCATAGCCCTTTTTGTATTTAAATTGTCTGGTAGACTAAGAAAATACTTGAAAGAAGTTGATGGGACTACAATGACAAGTTTAAATTCCTCCGTGGCCTCAATATTGGCCACACTGAAGGCAATGAATGGTACCATATATATCTTTGCAACTTCAGTTAATGGAGTATTTGAGTGCAATACTTGGTTACTAAATAGAAGGAGGGCTGTGGTGGTTAGTGGAATGCTTGGTTAGTGGAACTGTTTGAGAAGGATTAGAAAGAGTGGCCTTGTTGGAAGAGGTGTGGGAGTGGGCTTTGAGGTTTCAAAAGACCACACCAGGCACAGTCTCTCTGTCTGTCTGTCTGTCTGTCTGTCTCCATTCCCTTCCTATCCAACCATTGCCAGTAGATCAGGATGTGAAGCTCCTGGTTACTGCTCCAGCACCATGCCTGCCTACTTCTCACCATGATGATCATGGACTAACCCTCTAACACTGCAAGCAAGCACCCAATTGAATGTTTTCTTTTAAAAGAGTTGCCTTGGTCACGATGTCTCTCTTCAGCAACAGAACAGTAATTAAAACAATGGTCCAAGAACCTTTTGTTTTTTAAGCATCACATTTCCCCAACACTGAATTCTACTTGAATTGTTGTACACAAACCATATTTTCAAAAGTCATCTCCATTTCATTTGCTCTTCCAGTGTTCTGAGCAGGCAGATGTGGCTGAACCTACCTGTGATCTCGGTGATGAGGTGGGTGCTGCAGGAAAAAGGGCTCAAGGCTAACCTCCCTAGCTACACACAGAATTTAAAGCTATCCCGGGCAATAGGAACCCTCACCCCCTCAAAAAAACAACAACAAATGAGGAACTAAATGGCCAAGGTAGTATGTTCAGTCTGAGTGATGGTGATGGGAGGGGAAGGAGAAGGGGATCGTTTACTGCAAAACCACCGAAATTTCCAGGGCTAGGGAAAAATGGAAAGACGATGGTAGGGATTCTTTCATCATCTTTTAGTTGACATCCTGCAACTGAAATTATAATTAATGACTAGTGCATCATCACATGTAGTATGTGCTAAGCTCCATCCAATGTGCTTTATATGCACACAGGAAGACTATTTCCATGGACATTTAAGGTACCATGCATGTCTTCTTTCCTACCTGCCTCAACAAACCTTAATAGGTATGTTGACTTTCTAAGAGAGATGTGGCACAGTTTGAAGTCCAGACTCATCACTTAATTTATTTATAAGATAGATGACATTGAACAAATCACCCAAACCCATCAAGCCTTCCTTTCCTCAGTTGTCTGCCTGGTGGGCCACAGTGAGGATAAACTGATAGAAAGCAAACACAGCTATCAGCATGGGCCTGGGAGAGGAAGCCCTCCATAAACGGGAGCTAGAGTGAACTGTTCTAGCCCTGGACCCCATCTCTCTACATCCTGAACATGCTGGCCATATCTGACCTTTGCACTTCAGCTGTGTAAAATCCTGCCCTTGTTGAATTTCTCTTCTGTCTATGGATGCACAAGTTCTACCAACAAAATAAAAGCAAACAGGCTGGGAGGGGGGCTGAGCAGTATAGCATGTGCTTAGTATGCACTAAGCCCCACAGTGATTCCCAAGCATTGCAAAACACAAACACAACCAAAATAAATAACAATCACTAATGCCCCTCATTATCCCGTGACCATTTTTTCCCATAGTTTTTCTTTCACGGTAAAACTCCTAGGCTGAGTAGTTTATATACTTGTATTTCCTCATAAATGTGTCTACTTCTATGATTCCATTTACACTGGCTCCCCCCCCCCCCCCCCCCCGAGATAGGGTTTATCTGCATAAGATCCCTGGCTGTCCTGAAACCTGCTTTGTAGACTGGGCTGGCCTCAAATTCGCAGAGACCCACCTGCCTCTTCCTCTGCCTCCTGAGTGATGGGATTAAAGGCGTGCACCACAACTTCCTAGAAAACTGGCTTCTTAAAGACAACCATTGACTTCCACCTTCAGCTCCTTCTTTCCCTCTCTTGCCAATCCTCCTGCTCTCTCATTTCTCTACAATGCTGCTCATTCCAGCCTCCATTTGAGAGCTGCACTGCTCTGTCCCTGACCTGTAACTCCTGCCACCTCAGTGAGGGTGGTCTCTGCATGCCATCATCAGCTTCTGTGGCTGGAAGATATCAATACTCTTGTGGTTTCGTGCCCACGGATGACCCTAACACAAGATCTTCAGTGCCCATCCCACTGCCTGCTATAACCTTCAAGAGGAGGAAAACTGGACAGGGATCAGGAGAGGCTATCTTTGCTCTGCTCCTGTGTGCCTGCTCACCCAAATAAGCATCCTTACATTTCTGCCTTGTCTTCCTCAACAACAGGGAGCAGAACAGCTAGAAGATCTTTTAAATGTTTCTCGAAGCTTCTCGGATTCTAAAATCTAAGACCCCCATTACCACCACAAAATCTACACTTACTTTCTCCCTTTTGTTACTTTCCAGGACTTTGCACTACTGAAGCTTCCTTCAAAGGTACCCTCATGTCTATCTTAGCTTCCACTGTCCCTCCCAGTCAGGTCAGTCAGTGTTCCTGAGTCCCAGCTGCGTCCTCCCTGCCTTCAGTCAGACTCTCCTATCACAGTGGTCTGCAGGCCAAACCACATGACCTTCCCTCAAACCTTACTGGGCCACGTTAACGGGCCTTCCACGGGGTTAGCAACATGATACCATTCCACGTCATAGCCTTCGGAAGCTCCTGGCCTGTTTGCTGTGAGATCTACTTCCCTCTCAGCTCTGTACTCCTGACAGCTCTTCTTAACTGCACACAAATTGCATTTTAGAGATCTGTGAAACTGGACGACGGCTGCCTGAGACAGTACCATCCTTTTGAAACCAGCCTGATGGAGGAAGGGCATTGGTTAAATAAAAAGAAACTGCTTGGCCCTCATTGGTTAGAAGATAGGTGGGAGGAGTAAACAGAACAGAACGCTGGGAGGAAGAGGAAGTGAGCTCAGACTCCACAGCTCTCCTCTCGGGAGCAGATGCCTCAGAGAGACGCCATGCTCCCAGCTCCCAGGCAGACGCACGCAATGAAGCTCCGACCCAGGATGGACATAGGCTAGAATCTTCCCGGTAAGCGCACCTAGGGGCTGCTACACAGATGATTAGAAATGGGCTAAATAAATATGTGAGAATTAGCCTAGAAGAGGCTAGATAGAAATGGGCCAACCAGTGATTAAATGAATACAGTTTGTGTGTTGTTATTTCGGGCATAAGCTAGCCAGGCAGCCGGGGTGCTGGGGACGCAGCCCCGCCGCCCTTATTACTACAAATTTCCAGTTCCTCCCCAGCACCGAGATTGAGCACACTGGCAGGAAGGGACCTGCTCTACTTATACTCAACTTTCCCAGTACTGCATTCTCTTTTAGGGGTGTGTGTGTGGGGGGGGGGGTAGAGGTGTCACTATGCAACAGTTCAGTTGCTTTCTTTACTCTAATGCCCTTGTTTATAACAGGGGAAAATATTTGGCTTTCAGTTCTCACTTAGTTGCTCAACAACCAATTATCTGGAGTCTGCTCATGCAGCAGAAAGGTTACAAAGTGGCAGTGAAGAAGATAAGTCCATTATCAAAGACACTGCAGAGAAAGAAGATACAGGCATGGAGAATCTACCATCTGGGCACTAGATTCTTAGCAAACTGCAATGGAAAGGTGACTACAGTGGGGTGGTCACTTTTCTGAGAAAGCCCCATGGAAGCTTCGATCTGAGGGGAAGAACCTTCAGCTCCATCCAATGTATTTTCTAGAATGCTGACTTTTCTTAGGTACCGAATTGTGTGCAGTAACTCGGCTTTTCTAAATGGCCACAACTCTGCCAAACACCAGAGCCAGCTTCCAGCGCAAGTGCGCGGGTTGGTCTGTCTCCACATTTACTTTGCAGATGTCCAGTGGCTGTTTAGAGTTGTGTTCACCCACTTAGTAACATGCATTTACTTTCTCCCACGTCTCTCCATGCTTTCAAAGTTCATTTCCATGTTTTTCAATTTTAATTTTATGTGTATTAATGTTTTGTGTTCCACGAATGTCTGTGTACTACATGTGTGTCTGGAGTCGGTGGAGGTGGGAAAGGGAGTCCGTTTTCCTGGAACCAGAGCTACAGAGAGCTGTGAGTCATCATATGGGTGCCGGGATTGAAACGGGGTCCTCTGGAAGAGCAGCCAGCGCTGTTACCTGATGAGGCATCTCTCCATTTCTTCTTAGCAGTTTTTCCAATGTTCAATATCCCACAGCATGTTCATCCACTCATTTATCTACCAAGGGACAGCTTCATTGCTTCTAGGTTTGGGCAATTATAAACAAAACTTCTAAAACAGTAACACATATATACTCAGAGAGTAAATTAATCTTTTTACATTATTCCAGCGGCTGTGTTTAGAAAAAGTGAAGAGTCAGAGAAAGTCCTCAATTAAAAGATACAAGCAGGGCTGGAAGGGTGCGAACGGCCACTAGGGTGGATGCAGAGTGACAATATCATGCTCCTTTGCTGTCAGGAAGTTTTCAACTGATGTGTTCCCAAAGAAATACCCACACAATTGCTTTCTTCATGTGGGATAAAGGAGCATACAAAGAGATGCCTTGTAAGGAGGCAAAGGGGGCATTATTCCTATTCATGCTTTTATATTAACAGGATTGAAACTGATAAATGAATGCAATATGATTAAGTCCACTAACACTGAAATGTAATACATGTTGACTTCCAACGTCACTGCTAGGAACCTGTGCTTTATAAACACTCACAAAAGTATGGTAAGCACACACTGGAATAGTCTCCATGGCCTAACTTCTAGTAGCCCTGTAAGGGAGAGATTGTCACAGTTCACTTTCAATGTTTAGTGCTTAGAGTTCATCAGAGTTACAGGTAGGCAGGAGGCACGAGGCCTCTCTCCCCCCGCCGGAGGCTGGTACCAGCTGTCTGAGAACTCTGAGCGTTGGAAAGTAACAGGCACTGTGCTATATGACTATATGATCAGAAAAGGGAACAGTTTCATTAGTTCCAAGAGGAAGATAGGGATTTCTCAAGATTGGAAGACTTTAAAAACATCAAACCAATGTGCCAGCCATTCTCTAAGCTATATCCTATTCAGCAGATTGTATATTAAATGCTGTTTTGTTTCACTAATCTCTTGAATGTGTTATTATGTATTTCCAACATCTCTACAGTTGGAAAGAAACAATCATTAATAATAATAGGAAGCTAGATTAAAACAACTGTCTCTGCAACACACATGTGTGTGTGCATGTGTGCATGCATTTATACATGCATGTACATGCATCTTAAAAACATTCCACGTGGTTATTAAGACAACAGAAGAGACTGCACATGCACTGTGTTTAGTGGCACTGAATTTAGAATCAATGATGTTCTGATGCAGTTTGGGCTATGGAGAAATAGAGTTTTATTCATACGTCCTGGGTGATTTGAGCTTTTCAAATGTTCTCATGCGATGCTTGCCTTCAGAACACACTGACAATAGTTCCAGCAATCTGCTTGCACAAAATGCACGAGCATGTATACAGATGAAAAGAATCTATCTGAATAATGTCATCTACAGTGTAATAAAGCAAATGCTTTGGGGAGGAACAGAGCTGACGGAGCCTGTTTTCTAAGCGACCTGGCCCTGGTAAGCTAACACCTGGGATTACAGACTAGAAAACTCTCTGTCAATACATGATGGCTCCCATCTTCATTGCTTTGGTGGCCAGGTTTTGTCACGAGGGAGACAAACTGTACTGACGCTTTCCAGTGAGGATGCTTCTGACCTCTATTAGCTGGGCTGCCATTCAATGCTAAATAGTAAGCCTTATAAACTGACAGCACCAATGGAAAAGGTCGATTCACACAGCCCTCTTTCCTATGATACACGATTTATTTATGCTACAGGAACGTAGACCATAAAAACAGGATACGAGAAATAGGTCCATATACATACACAAGGACATGGTTCTGTGTGTGCATGTGTGTGCATTGCCTGGGATGGACCAGAGCCTATGAGAGTCAGGGGGGCACGCCACGGAGCTGCGAGCCTAAGCCTTGCCTTCCCGCGCTCTGAAGAAAAGTAGTGCAGGAGACTTTTTTTTTAACTGATTAAATAGTCTTTCAAAGACAATTACTTGCTCTCCCTTTATTTCAATCATGTATCTTTAACTAAATCTCTAACTGTTACCAGTTCAGAGGGGGCTTCTGTTTACACAGTTTACAACGTCTTCACTAAACTATTTCTACCTTCAGAAGTGTAAAATGTTTACTGTGTTTTCTCTCTCTCTCTCTCTCTCTCTCTCTCTCTCTCTCTCTCTGTTGCAAATGTATTTTTAAGGCAAGTATTCTAATTTTCCTTTACTGGAAGGTCAAAGAATGCTAAAGGATTTTGCAAGTCAATTCATTGAGGGAAAAAAAACAAAACCAAAAACAAAACCAAAATCAAAAAACAACAACCAGAGAGCTGGGTTAGAGCAGCAGTTGAGGTTGAGCCCAGCAGTCCTAAACACACAGACAGAACCAATCACTCACCAGGCCTGCTTCCAGCATTGTACTGTTAACAGCAACAAAGGGGAACCTGGGACCAAGAAGGAAGAGCATCTGTCCCAATAAAAAGGACAGGGGTCCTCCCTTTAAAGATTTACCTGAAGGGAGAACTAACAGCCTGAAAGTATTGGGGTGCTCCAGCCATCTGTATTTCTTTTCTAACCAACTAAAACTACAGAAAAGCACCGCATGAGTAGAGCGCTCTGCACCCTGAAATAAAATCACCCGGAACATCACAGAAAATCCACAGTCGCTAGCGAAGCAGTTCTTAACATTGATCTCATGGAAAAGTAAGACAGAAAGAACTGGAGTCCCGGTTCACCAAGCAAAACTGGAATGAGAGAATCGACTCTATCTTGGGTGGTGACAGGAGCAGTCCACACAGGAGAGGTTCTGGCTGCTGGTTAACCAGCCCTTGGGTGTCTGGGAACTGGGCTGATGAGGGTGCCTGCAGGATACTTTCACACAATGAAACCAAATTTCCAGCTCAAAAACACCAGTAACTTCACGTAGCAATTGCCAATTCACCAAAACACCATTTGAAAGGCAGGACCAAGTGTGTGGAATGCTTATGAACTAGATTATACAGCTAGACCGGTAATTAACTAGCGTTCTGTGGAGAGTGACCTGAGCGATCGTACTCACTTCAGAAAGGCACTCACTTCAGAAAGGCAACTTTAGCACAAAAGCACGAGCAATGTCTAGGCTTCAGTCTCAGCTCAGACACCATGGCAGGCAGCTGCTGCTCACCCAGCTACAAAACCAGGGTGCCAGGGACTTCCCCGGAGCCTTAGAGGGGATTAAGACTGTGACATAATGTGAAGACAAAAGAAGCCCCAGCGTCACACAGCTTGCTCTTGTATCAGCAAACAAGTCCCTACCATTTCGTCGACAGAGATATTTCGATAACAGTCATTGCCACAGTACCAAGTGCCTTTTTACTAGACAGCCTGTTGAAAGACTGCCTGGCATTCTGTCATAGTGACAAGCCACTACATCATGTCACGGATGTTCAAGGACCTAAAATGTTAGAACAGAAAGTGTTCTTTTCTCCAAGTTCATCTATGCCGTGGCTCACGTCAGCACTGCTTACTTCTAACAGCTGGAAATACGTGTGCAAACAAAAGAGCCATCGACAGTGTTCACTGCCCAATTATAGTGTCTTACCTGCTATTGGAAAAAAATTAGCCAACTTTTCAAGGGCCTTAGAGATGGCTCTGTAGGTAACGCTACTTGCCAAAACCTGGCAACCTGAGCCTGAATCCAGGAACCCAGGAAAAGGTGGAGAGAGATAAATGGCTCTGATCTCATACGCATGCACACATACCACAAATGTAAAACTAAAACCAAACTAGCCCACATCCACAGATTTATTCCAACCCATCACATAAACCTAGCTTCCTCACTGAGATTAATCCCAATAGAAAGAGTCACGCACTACCTAATCCTAGGAAGGCTCCGATCATGAGGTACAGTCACACGGCCTGGAGGAATGCAGGTGGCGGGGGAAGCTCCATTGTAAGCAATTCTGAATTTTCACTGAGGTTACCTGAAGAACCCAGAAACAAAAAAGAAAAAAAAACCACACAGAGTGCCCAAAGTGGTCAGCATGGCCAGCTGTTCCCCACGCAGGGCTTGTGACACCCACTTGGGATGACAGGGGAGAGGGAGAGAACAGTGTCTCGGTGTTAGTGTTTATGGAGTCCATTTCCAGGGCCATGAAAAGCCAAGACTAAAAGAGGTTCACTTGCACAGCCTGGAGAGAAAATGAAGACGATACACTCTGGAAGCCAACCTACGCGGATGTCTAAGGGCAGGACAAGACCTGATGGGGCATGGCTTTAAGCTTCACAACTAATTGGAATAAAACATCTCTTGATCTGCATAAAATTAATTAATAACATATTTCTGCCATTAATATAAATTAAGCTGCTTTGGGCCGACTTGGATTTCACACTGTATTCCCAAAGGTTTATTTATTGGAATCAGCAACACATTCTTTCTAAAATCTTACTGGAGAACAATGAGTACTTTTATTTGATAAGGTTTAGTGCTGGGCATAGATGCAGATGACTTGTTTATTACAACATGGCTTTTGTGTGTGTGTGTGGGGGGGGGGTTTCACTGTGTACCTCTGTCTGGTGTGGAACTCTGTATTTAGACCAGGCTGGCCTTGAAATCACAGCCTCCCCAGCTCTGTGACTAAGGGTGTGTTGTACATCATCACACCTGGATATTCCAGGTAGAAGAGTAGGGAAAACTTTTCAAACTGCCACTAAAAACTGACCTGTCATTCCGGAAAGTTATTTTAAAACATAAAGTGAATGATATTTATAATAATTAAGACGCAGTACCACACAGTACCAGAATTTATGTAGGATCCAAAAGCAAATTTTTTGACCTAAGAATTTGGTTTTGAGGTTAGGGAGATGGGTCATCTGGTAAAGTGCTTTTCATTCAAGGATAAGGGCTTCAGTATGGGTTGCCAGGCACGTCTGGAAAGCTAGGTGTGGCCACGTGCCTGAAATCCCAGTGTTGGGGAGGTGGAAACAGGAGGCACTGGGGCTGACTGCAAGCCAGTCTAGCCAATCAGTGAGCTTCAGGTTCAGTGAAACACAACTGTCTCAAAAAGTGAAAAGTGACTGAAGGCACCCAGTGTTGACCTCTGGCCATTGCAGGCTGAGGCCAGTGCTGCTGGAGAGCTCAGCTGAACCACTCTGCCAGACGCCACTCCCGTTAGAGGCACCCTGCATCTCGGCCTCTCTAAGGACAGCTTGTTGGCAGGTGTCAGGAAGGAGCGCCTCCTAGATAGCACGACAGTGCCCCATGGAGAAATGAACTTGCTCCAGAAGTACGGTTATGTCCTTGAAGTAATAGTAATTTAAGCAAACGAGGAAAAGAAATTACCTTGTAGATGCCGAAGAAGCCCAGATCTCGCACCACAGACAGAGCACTGACTCTGGGGCCAGTGGTGATCTCTCCAGCCACTTGCAAGCGGATCTTCACAATTTCTAAAGGATTGGTGAAAATTACCTGGGAGCCTCCTGCCTAGGGGGGAAAAAAGAAAAGTTTAAGGTCAAAGCTGAGGCATGCTAATGGGGCAGGAAGAGAAGAACGACATCTTTGAATGAAGTTGAGGACATTCTGTCCTCACAGGACAATCGTTTCAGGTCCTATCCAACAATTGAAATGGATGGTGGATCAGCAAGATGGCTAAGTGGGTGAAGTGCTTGCCATCACGCCTGAGAACTCGACTTCAATTCCTGGCACCTACATAAGAGAAAAAGAATTGCCCCCAGTCAGGTTGTTCTGTGACCTCCACTTACGCATGCCCACATGCGAGCGTGCACACACACACACACACACACACACACACATGCAATTAAATTCAAAAAAGAAATAAAAAATGCAGCTAGGGAATAAGTGTAATCAAAATCCAGGTGTAGCCAGAATACTTCAAGTACAGAGGTCCTGCCTCCTCAGTGTGGAGGAGAAGAGGCGACAAAGACCCAAGGAAGGCTACCGTTGACCCCACTCACACTGAAATGACAAGGAATCTCCAGTGGCAGGAACAAGGCCTTGGCATGCACAAGACTCCTTGTTTGATCCCAGCACCAGAAAATAAAACTGATTTCAGTAGGATAACTACCACTACAACACCTAAGCCAGAGACAGAAAGGCAACTAAAGAGAAAATAATCAAACAACGGCAGGATCCTCGAATACCACTTGATGGGATTACTCTCACCATTTTATTTATGTATTGCCTGGGTGTAGAATCACTCTGCTTACATAAACTAAGTGATATGTCAAAATGGTAAAAACATGAATTCAACCCTGTACACTGTATGTTCATTTGTTCCCGTGAGAGTTGGATACCACACCCCTGAGATCACCAGTGAAATATTTAAATACAGGAAAAAACCTCATGTTGAAGTTAAATCCACATAAGTTACAAGCAACTATGATTTTCTTAATATTCTTATTTGTTATTTCTTAATCACAAATACACGTTTTATATGACCCAACTAAATTAATCACGATGCAACACAATTCTAAATATTTATTATGCGATGATGTTACCGACACCAGACCGCAGATATGAGGCTAGCACAGCTTACAAGATGTCGTCACCGAAACAGATAAACTGGGGTTGACATCAAACAAAAGTGCCTCCTGGAAGATTTTTACTCTCAGGACTCAGTGCATGCACTGTCTCAAATTATCTGTAGGTATTGAATGGAATGCATTAAACTGTACTGGTGGTCTTGGAAGTATTATTTATAATGAGAGATGAGAAACAAGAGCTGTGTTAAAGTTCAGTGTGCTTGCTGAGTGGAAAGGGTCATAGCATACACAGAAGACTCACACCTGTAGTAGGGATACCACAGAGGTGATAAAATTAGAGTTTATTTTTTTCTTGATATATTTTCAATTTCTACATAGATCATGTGTTACCAGGAAAATGTTAATTTATAAAGTGGAAGAAAATGTTCATTACTGTTTCTCTCTTTTCAACAATTTAATACTGTGGTAACTTGAATAGGTACGGCCCTCATAGATTCACGTATTTGAATGCTTAGTCCATAGGGAATGGAACTCTTAGGAGTTGTGGCTTTGTTGGAGTAGTTGTGGCCTTATTTGAAGAAGTATGTCTATGGGACAAAACTGTTGAGAGGATTCACTAGGATGGAATTAGCCTAAGGGCTGGTTTCGCTCAGATTTTAGTTGTTTTCAGAGGAGAGAAAACTTTCATGGAGCATACAGTGCAAGGGATAGGAGGCTAGCATGCAAAGAGACACTGTTGCCTGCAACGGGAATGCTTTCTCAAAGCCCCAATCAGGCAGTCCAACAGGTTCTCAAGCCGGCCCTCTCACAGCAGGTAAGAAGGCAGCTGAATGTCCCATGTGAAGACACAGCATCAAGTCACTTACCTGGCAAATCACCGCATTCAGTATAAACAGCAAAGAGATGATGACTATGTATCAGCCTGCGGCTTAAGGCAGAGCAGTGGCTCTACACATTTAGGGTCCATCTGCCTTCCCTTAAGGCGCTGGGTCTGTGCCCCGGCCCGGTCATATTCAACTGCAGAGCTGTAAGGGGTAGTGACGTCTAGACGCCACATCAGATAACTAATTAAGAATTTCCGTATCTCAGCCTGCTAAAATTCTTCCTATGTGATTATGCACATTGAGGACTGAAAATTCTCTTCACTATGCAATCTGTAGGATGCCTGTCAATTCTAAGGGTTTGCTCAGCTTTTATGAAAGCTCTGATTCTAATTCCAATGTCCCATATTATTTCAGAGAGTAGCTTTTATGTTTTCCTTTGATCTCGCAGTCAAGCATTGCCATTATCAAAGGTATAATTTTTAGGCACAGAATTGTCTCATTATTTAATTTCTTTACAAACACCTGTAAAACTTAACAATGTATCCAATAAAATAGGAACTTATTCTCAACTCCCTAACTCCAACACAATAGACAGACATGAGTTCTTAGGACTAGCAGAGCTTGCAAGTTAAGATAGATAACACAAGAGAAAAAGTACATTTCATAAGGCTGCTGGGATTAGATGTATCAGAAAGAAATGGTAGTGGTACCAGGAAAATGGAATGATATCTACCTAGCCTTTGGCAGACTAAGAAATAAAAATCCTATGGACCCAAAGCAGCACACTGGAAAGGTATGGAAGATGAAAAAGATCCTTTGGAGTCCAGCTGGAGGGAAATGAGACTTGAAGGCACCGAGCGAAGATGCTTATCATTAGACGCAGTGTCTGGGCATCTTCAGAGCTTGATCACTGCACAGCACACTCACCGCCTGCTGCTCCAATTCCTGCTCTATTGTCCATTCAGAGTGCCTTAGCCACATCCCTCCCCGGTAGAGATCAAAGACACCTCAAATGGGCCAACAATGAACAGGAACGCCTATTATACACAGGGCTTTTGTGTCCCTCATCACTTGAGAGCTCGGCTGTGTGAAGATACTGGCTTTTGTGAACATGTGGTATTTGTCACAAATCATTTTCCTATGACTCTCTGGAGTCTCTGGTGGAAGAAGACTGAACTTACAGTGGCATACTGTATTTACAGTGCGGGCATTGACTTCTTTACGGGTTTCCTGCTCTAGTTTCTGCTACTGAAAGAAACAGACTTGCTGTGGAGGTTTGAATGGCAAATGTCCCCCTTAGACTCAAGTATCCGAAACCTTGGTCCCAAGTTGGTGGCATTGCCAGGAGAGATCCCAGGGAAGGGTAGACTTGATGGCAGAAGTACATCAAAGGGGGGATGGGCTTTCATAGTTCAAAGTCTTACGCCACTTCCAGTTTGTCCTCTGCTACCTGCTGGCTCTTACAGATCCAGACTTCTCAGCTTCCTATTCCCGCTCTCACACTTATTATGAGCTAACACCCCTCCCTGCCATGAAGGGCCTGTGTCTCTCTGGAACCGAAGGCCAAATAAACTCTTTCTTCTGAGTGCTTTTGGTCATGATGTTTCATCACTGCAGCAGAAAGCATACTGATACACTTGCTTCTGCTCTCGAATCTTTGTCCACACATTTATTCTCCAAGAGTTTTACAAACACTCACATTCAAATTGTGCTAAGAGCATGGCGAGGTGACATGATACCTGTAATCCCAGCCTTTGGAAGACGGAAGCAGGCAGGAAGACCAAGTGGTCCATGGATATATGGAAAATTTGCCAAGCTTTTCTTTCTTGCCAAAAAATAAAATAAAGCAAAGTTCATCCTAGGGATGTTGGAAGAGCAAGAAAGCAGCCCTCTTCTTAGAGAACACAAAGTGAGAGCAGGAATAATAATAATAATAATAATAATAATAATAATAATAATATAATCCAGTTAATGTCCCACATGGGCCACTTGGGCACTGGTTGGTATCTTTACAACAGGGTAAACACAGGAAAGTCAGAGCAGTTGTTATAAATTCAACAATTTTACCAAAAGTCACAGTTGACGATGATGAAGCTGAGCTATCTAAGCATCTACACTTCAGAAAGTGTGTATATTTGGAGATGAAGTTCCCAAAGAAGAGAATTAAATTAAAATGAGTTTTACTGTTGTTGCGTTGTTTGTTTTTAAGTGGGGAGTAAGACAGGGTCTTGTTATATAGCCCTGGCTGCCTGGAACTTGCTCTATAGACGACAACACTGGCTTCAAATTTACGTGATCTTTTTGCCTCTGCCACCTGAGTGCTGGGATTTCATGATCCACTAAAATGTAGTCTTTAAGGAGGACCTTAATCCAATCTTACTAATATTCTTATAAAAAGAGGAAATTAAACACAGACATACAGTACCTAGAAATGACCATATAAGGACACGGGAAAAGTTGGCTTAGCACTTAGAAAGCTAAAGGCAAGAAAACCACCATGAGTTTGGGGTCAGCTTGGGCTATACAATAGAGTTCCAGGATAGACTGGGCTATCCAGTGAGACCTATGCCCACAAAGTAAAACTATCACAGAGAGAAGGCAGCCATCTGTAGCCAAGGAAGGAGGCTTCAGAGAACCAACACCACGGATTAGCACCTTGGGCTTGGGACTTTTCGACCCCAGATATGTGAGAAAGTGCACGACTGTTGTCTCGGCCGACTGGACTGTACCTATAGCACGTCTGATGTCTCAGCCGACAGGACTGTACCTATAGCACGTCTGCTGTCTCAGCCGACTGGACTGTAGCTAGCATGTCTGTTGTCTCGGCCGACAGGACTGTAGCTAGCACGTCTGTTGTCTCAGCCGATAGGACTGTAGCTAGCACGTCTGTTGTCTCAGCCGATAGGACTGTAGCTAGCATGTCTGATGTCTCAGCCGACAGGACTGTACCTATAGCACGTCTGCTGTCTCAGCCGACTGGACTGTAGCTAGCATGTCTGTTGTCTCAGCCGACTGGACTGTAGCTAGCATGTCTGATGTCTCAGCCGACTGGACTGTACCTATAGCACGTCTGATGTCTCAGCCGACTGGACTGTACCTATAGCACGTCTGCTGTCTCGGCTGACCAGACTGTAGCTAGCTAGCACTTGCATTTTATCCGCCCCCGCACATTAGACCAGCAGTTTACCCAGGGCTACAGAAAAGGCATGTGAGAAAAATAATGAACACATATGATGACAGAGTTAAGTTCTCCAGACAAGGCAATCCAAAGGAGGGCAAGCCATTTCCTACCAATGGTGTTCTGGGACATGAGAAGATAAAACATTCGCTGGCAACAGAAGAGAGCTGTGGATTCAGGTGTCCGAGCCTTTGTGTCCTTAAACCCGACAGTTAATCCGCAACGGAGGTGCTTGAGAACAGAACAGTTGAGTTGCCGGCCTCTGAATCACAGGGACACACACGCGCGCGCACACACACACACACACGCACACACACACGCGCACACACGCGCACACACACACGCGCGCGCGCGCACACACACACACACACACACACACACACACACACACAAAACCCTTACTTTACATGTTTAATAATTTTTGCTTTGGTTTCCATGTGGCCCAAGAGCCATAGGCTGCGCACAATGCACTGACAGAAGCAATGACATAATAAAAGTAGTGACAGAAGAGTCTCTGAGCAAGGGACCCACTGTAACACATCAGACAAATGAGATACCGATCGCGAAGGTAAGCGTGACCGGACGTAGTACGCCACTTATTTCCTGTGTCCCGGGAGGTGGGACAGATCTTCAGGGTAATAGTCACTTTGTTGTTGCTTTTGCTTTAATGAACAAAATAAGGCAGAGGGGTGGGGTTTAACCAACAGGATGTCACACAGCTAGAAGGTGAGGCTGAGATGCCATGGTAAAATTACTGGCATGCTTTCGAGAATATATTTATACCTATTTTTGCTGCCGTTGCTGCTTTGAGGCAGTGTCTCACTATGTAGCCCGGGGTGGCTTAGAACGCACTGTGGAGATCACACTGGCCTTGAATGCACAGAGCTCTGTCTGCCCCTGCTGGGATGAACGGCAGGCACTACCAGGCTGGCTCATACTGACACCTCTTATCGTGGCAGCACGAAGGCCCTCCCCAGAATGACTGGCTCGAGACCAGTGGTTCTCAACCTTCCTAATGATGCAACCCTCTAATACAGTTACCACAGCATGAGCGGTGGTGACCCCCAACCAGAACATTATTCCTTTGCTACTTCATAACTGTAATTTTGCTACTGTTATAAACCATAATATAAGTATCTGATATGTAGGATATCTGATATGCGACCCCCAAAAGGCTTAATAACCACAATTTGAGAACCACCACTCTATATGGAACAGATGGGTCTGAAAGAGAATGGCCAAAAATGAAGCCATGGAGCCAAATCATGGAAAGACCAGGCTGGGGAGAAGGACTGGATCCTGACCACCACGCTAAGAGGGCTGTGTGCAGTAGATGTGCTGTGGCTGAATTTGGGTAAGAAGAGGACACATAAACAGAGCCCATTTAGGAACTGCAGGGGAGCACCAAGACTGGGAAGAGCTTAGATAACAAATGGGTGTGTCTGGTGCTAGTTTGGGAAAGATGGCACCGAACCAAAGGTAACAATTAGGGTTTTCCTAGATTGGGTGAGAGATAAAAGGTACAATTAAGATAATTGTGTCTGTAACAAAGACAAGGGGAGGGGTGACAGGCAGTGGGTACAATAAAGACCAACAGGGTTAGAATGTAGAATGGAGGTGAGGTCAAAGAGTTGAGTTTTTGCAGCTATTTCACAGGACAGACAATAATAAAGAGAACCATGAACGCTGACTGTGAGTTGGGAGATAACCACACCTCTGCTGCCACTCAACCTAGAGTATATATGAGGATGGAAGGAAAAGAGTAGTAAACAGAAACACTGATTGTACAGAGAACTGGGGGCGGGGAGGGGGGTCAAGAATGTGTCTTCTAGAAAGGAGAGTGAAAGCTGTGGCAGAGGAGGGGACGTGAGAAAAGCTCCTTCCTTCCGAGACTGTGCAAGGGCAATGGGAACTTAGAGCCATGAAGGGGAAAGGATGTAGAGTGTCAGGATAAAATAGTAGGGATATTTGTTCCTTACTAAAGCAAACCAGAATCATTTCTGAGTACCGGAGAAGAGTGAAAGATAGTCATGCTACAATCTACACTCTGAGATGCTAAATCACAAGGGCGGGAGTGATGACACATGAAGAGTCGCCCTGGGAAGGGGAACTAGGATAGCTTTTGTAGGTGTACTGGGGGCACGTGGGGATGGGGACAGGGCAGATCAGGTCAGGGAGGAAGGGACCAAGGAAGAGAGTACAGAGGAAGATGACTGGAATTAGGACATTTAGGGGGTGATACGGAGTGAGGACTCCTAGTAATGGAAGCTGTGGACCCTGAACTAACCATTTTCTAACCTTCTTGCCTAACCAGGCAAAGCACCCAGGGTGAGACTGGATCAGCAACCCAGCCACAAAACCTTCAGTCCACACCTGTCCTGTCTGCAAGATGTGCTGGGGCAATGATGGCTCAGAGCTTGGGAGAAGGGCCAACCAATGACTGGAGGAAGCCCATGCCTGATATGTCTGGATGACCAGTAATCGGAAGCTGGGTGGTCTAGTGATTTAGGATAGAACCACACATGACTAACGGGGGGGGGGCAGGGGGAGGAAGGGAGGGAGGAAGGGAGGGAGGGAGGGAGGAAGGGAGGGAAAAAACACCCAGAAATATTTGCTAATGATATTCTGCTATACTTATAGATCAGTGTCTAGCCAAAATGACATCACAGAGGCTTACTCAAGCAGCTAACAGAAGCAGATGCAGAAGACCAACAACCAAACATTAGGCAGAGTTAAGAGAATCTCACAGAAGAGGGGAAGGAAGGATTGATTGTAGAAGCCAGAGGGGTAGCAACACCAGAACACGACCCACAGAATCAACTAAACATAGGCTCACAGAGACTGAAGCAGTGACCACAGAGCCTAGATGGGTTTTCACTAGGTTCTCTGCATGTATGTGATGGTTATAAGTGTGGTATTTTGTGAGGCTCCTAACAGTAGCAGGGGAAGTCTCTGACTCCTCCGTCTGCTCTTAGGTCCCTTTTCCTCCTACTGGGTTGCCTCATCCAGCCTTGATATGTGGGATTATGCCTAGTCTTTCTGGATCAGTTGATATCACTGGGAAGCCTGTTCTTTTCTGAAGGGAAATGGAGGAGCAGTAGATTTGGGAAAGAAGGGATGTGTGGAGCTGTGAGGAGTGGCGGGAGGAGAGACTGCAGATGGAATGTATTGTATATGAGAGAAGACTAAAAAGAAAATTTGAAGACTTTTCTGGAAAGTAAGTTCTAGGCCAGCCTGAGCTACATGGCATGAGAGGAACAGCTACAGCCATACAGCCAAAGCCATACATACACCCCTTGGGACTGATGGCAGAAACAATATTCTGGGGCCCTACAAGAAGTTACAACGACAACACGGATGATCTTGACAAAGAGGAAAGCACTCGTGTATGTTCAACACAAACAGCCTGCAAGCCGCAGCAGGAAGCCAATATCCAAACACAATGTAGGGCTGTACTTGTACCTCCCAACAGGGGACCCAAGTCACAGGATCCCACGGTGTGTATGCGTAAGAGCCTACTGTGTGTATACATGACCCATAGATGGGTAAAATCAGTGCCATGTAGATTCTTACCCAGGCAGATACTATATACTGAATAAAAACATCTGACGATCTACTTTCTTTCACTGAACACTAGCAAAATAAAGGTTCTGTTGCACTTCTAAAAGGCAAGACTCTGACATTCAAAACTATTACCTATCCCCCGAGTAGAAAGACAGAACTGGTATATCCAAAATGAGTTTATATCCTAACTTTTGTTTGCAAATAAGTATCATTAGCAGGAAATAGCTATGTAAAATACAGAGGACCAAAATGAAGAAAATTACAGGTTTTGTGGTTTGTTCTAACAGAGATAAAAGATTCAAAGACTAGGGAATCACTATTGTTATTAGGAAGATTCAACGTTATAAATGCTATGTTTGCCCAGGACTCACTTTAAAACTCAGATGTTATAAAAGATAAAATGAAACACATATTTTCTTTCAATTAATTAAAGTATTGTTAAAATGTAATTTCCCCAAAATTTAACTTAACATTCAGAGCAATTTTCCTAAACAAAATCTCAATTCAGTTTTCTGAAGATGTTAAAACATACGATATCCTAAATAAGGTCATGTGGAGAATTTTATTGGTGCCCACTCATGAGTTAGACTGTCAGAAAAATTTAAAGTGTGGCATACGGTGGATAATTAAGGAGATCTATAAACAGAGGGGCACAGAGGACACTGGGAGGCGTACATGGGCAGCGGGCAGTGCAGCCAGTGGAAGAGGGCGGCTCCTTCTGCCCTGCACACAAGCGTGACTCATCCTAGTCAGCCACTGTTTACTGATCTTCCCTCCTTTAAGACAGGGTAGCTAGAGGACCAGTTCAGATGGGTGTCAGCATCAGTCCCGTCAGCCACAGTGAAGGGATGCAGTCCAACAATCTGGCATCATCTCCAGCTTCTATGAGCTACTGCATCCCATGATTCTCGTCTTCCTCTAGAGCAGTTAGTCAGGGGTCCTGCACCAGAAGGGTTACAGACATGGACCGGACAATGCAAGACTCGAAAGATCTAGACTTAGTTCACATTTGTCAAGCTGTGGTTTACTGGATATGATATGAGGGCTTTCCCAGAAGCAATGCAGCCATGCAGTAGACTTTAACAGCCAACAGTCTGTGTCTGTCTCTGTCTCTGTCTCCCCGGGATCCCTCCACATAGCCCTGGCTGTCCTGGAACTAGCTATGTAGACCAGGTTGGTCTTGATCTCATAGGTCCTCCTGAGTGCTGGCACTAAAGGCGTGAGCCGCCACGGCCTGGCTAATGCCCCTTTCTTAACACCTTTTTTCTTTAGTTCTGGAATGTGCAAGCTCTCTAATTCTTCTGGCCTTCTTAGCACCAGGAGGTAAAGGTCTTTCCTCAAAGAAAGCCGGCCCCCCAACACAGACTGCCGCTAAAACCATCTCCAGAAGGTTCGGACAACACCAACTACACATGCTGTCCTGCAGGTCCCTTTCTGGAATGACGAGGTTCCCTAACAACCAAGACAAAGGTGCTAATGACGGGCCTCACACAGGTGAGAAGGCACTCTACCACTAACCTCCATCCATGGCCCTTGGAAGGGCAGCCATTTCTAGACCAACTTACCAAGAATGACAAGGCCTCATGCACCCTTTGTCTTCGTCCCTCCCCTCAAAGGCCAGAGTATGCTATTTGTGGGGCACTTGCAGTGCAGCAGGCACAGTGCTGAACCCCACACAGACATCTTCTGCCTCCAGTCATGACACACAGGCTCCGTTATCCATGCCTTTCTGAAGATGAGGAAGGAAAGAGCGAGCCCATGCTGCCCTAATTTCAAACCAAAGCTCAGAACCTTTAATCTGATTTACTATTAAAGAAACTGAGCACTGAAATTTGTTTTCAGTTTTCTTTCTTGTTTGAGTAGAGTGACTGACTATGTCTTTGGCCAATTTGATCATCTGGACCAGAGTTTCAGTGACTTGGTGATGCTTTTGACAAGCAAATAAATAAAAGATTCAGACACATCAAGAAAATTTGAGAAAACATGGTTTCTAAAGGAATAGAGTTAGTTGGTTTAACAGGATTCTCCCATTTGTCTTTGTAGATTAGCAACAAGTCATAAGGAAGTCATACAAGCAGGAAGTATAACTCCCCAAATCACTAAATATGAATCTTCAAGGCCTACTTTAGACTCACTCAGAAATGAATGTACAACTAGTGACAGTCTCTATTTTATTCAGATGGGGCTGTAAAGGGGTCACTCTGGGTGGTACAGATTTCACATAAACACAGAACTGCTCATGATCAGAACAGACACCTCACGTCTCTACACACACACCAAGGCTCGCACCTCCGGACGGCAGCTTCAGCTGTTGTCACTCTTGCCTGCCTCCCACGGGCCTCACAAATTCACCTTTACACCCCGTGGCTCGAGAGCACCAAACAGGGAAATGGGCTGTGGAAGCTGCAACTATGCCAGCATGGAGCCCACACACCAAACTCCCCAAATGAGAACGGCTCTCTCCACACAAAGCATCATCATTTCCAAAATGCTCTAATTTTTCACATGATATGATTTCTTGGGGCTCAAAGCAAAATTATAGCTTTTTTCTTCTAATATCCCCTCTCACTAAAATGGCCAGGATGGGTACTCTGCAAAGAACCTGAAATGTGGCTTCTATCCGAGCTTCTCCTGGCCAACGCCTAGATGTTTGTATAAGCCTGCTAGCTTTGCGTCCTCACAAGTTTGCAGCCCCCAATGCTCTTCTCACGTTACAAGAAGACTTCCTTCGCTGGTAATGGCTCTGAGTGTGCAGGGAATATTATGCTTGGGGGTGAGTGTACAGCTAGTTCTTTCATACAAAGAGAATTCCAAAAAGATATTTAGAAAGACAACTTAACCCTGATGTTCTGCCCTTTTTTCTGTAAACATTCAAAGAACAATGATCTTCAATAAACCTCACTAAACTGACAATATTCTTTAGATAACATGGGTACAGACAGAAAGGTTTTCTTGTTACATGTGCCTTCCAATTTATGAGCTGGAACAGGCTCATTACCACGACTGGAGAAAGTACCAGCCACCTAAATACACTACATCTTCAGGAGCTCCTCCTTTTCCTTTTTCTCCATAATCCATTTCCTTTCATTTGTCTGAACACAAGAAGTCTTTCTGCAAACTGTCCTCACTTAATTGGACACTATTCCCAAACATTCATTCCTGGAACATAGGAAATCCCATCAAATGCAACTATGAAGGTTAAAAATAAAAAAAGAAGGGTCTAGTCAACAATCTCGAGAACACTAACACCTTCCTTAAAAAACAACTGAGTTCACTGTCCACAGAAACATGGCATTATAGTTTTTAACACAATATAATTTCCGCTATGTTTTAAACTAAAAGCATTAAATATATCCATAATTTAATCACCTTCCTTTAATTTGAATTCACATGGTAGATACTTATAGCTACTTAAAAAATTAAGTGGCAAAATGTATATGAAGTATATGTATCTTGATATTTTAATTATGCTCAATTGAATGTACTTAGATTTAAAGTGCTTTTCACAAATGACATGTGCTAAGAATATCTAATTGCACACTGACATTCTAAAATATGTGCTTACATGTGTCAAAAACAGATTAATATAAAGTTATTGGATGATTTTTTCAATAAATCAAATACATTATTTTGATTATTTAGATACAAACAAAATTGCACATACAAATATGTCCTATACTAGTAAATGCCTAATGATGTGTCACATTAATATGAACATATACAATTGTGACAGCATTTGAGATTTGAGTTAAGTTAGAAAACAGGCTTCTTAAGAATTCTTAGGTTCAATGTATTTTTCTAGTTATTCATCCCGACTTGATATCAATGGAAACATCAACATAATTCAAATGTAGGCCAAGTGTTTTTTCCTCTTCACAGAGATCACAGATAGAAACTAGATACTCATCAGCTAACAGAGGATGGATTAAATTAGCGTGCACTGCACAGGAGAAACTACACTCAGCAGCCTCCCAGATAAGCTGGCAAAGGTGGCCAGTCACAAGGTCATTCAGGGTCATTCACTCCATGCTTGGATCAGTCCCTTACAAGAAGTGTCCTTACCACCCCACAATCAGGTCATTATTCCAAATTGAAAAACATACCTCTGCTTAGACTTGACATTGGGACTTGATGTTATGTTCAGCATCAAGAACCACATAATCCATTTTTTTTAAAAAAAGGTGTCATACTCTAGGTAAGGTGACCTTTTGTATTGTGCTGAATTCATAGCTATCTTCAGCAACATGTGTGTTGGACATGCCTAGAATCCTAGTCAATTATAATCTGAATCACACAATTGAAAATTTGTTCACAAAATCTCTACCTCCACATACCTCATAATGAGACGACATTTTGAGGTAAGTCTTTTTAAAAGAAGGAATTCAAATACAATCAGGCCATAGGGTTGACCCTACTCTTTGGAGTCCTAAGAGAATAGGACTCACACTGAGAGTGACTGACTCCATGAAGATATAGAGAGGATGTAGTCATTCCATAAGAAACCATCCGGTAAGCCCTCAGCCTTGGCCTTCCAGCATGCCCAACTGTGGAGAAAATGAAATAAGCGCTGCTCATGCCCTCTGACACCAGGACACCCAGTCTACTGAATCCCAAAACAACAGAGCTTGAGTGCCTAACCACAAAACATATAGGATTCGCCTTTGGTAAGAAGGTAAGAGCAGAATCTTTTTACGAGATATTAAACTAGAAAATTCTATTCTTAATGCTTTAACCACATGGCAAGGCAGAAAAAAGGCTATTATATTTACACATTTTATAAACATAAAGTTTTATATTTTCAACTTCATGGGGTTTTAATAGGCCCTTAGAAGCCTGGCCAGGAAACCAAAGTGGAATCTATTTGACATTAAAAAGCAATTAAGTCAGAGACCTGTCAAACTTGTTGGCATTCGGAGTCTGCCCGTTAGAGTGTCTACTGTGAACGCTACCACCAGAATCAGCTAATGCTTAGCTGGCTGGCTGTTGGTATCTAAACTACCTTACCTCTAGGCCACCTCTGGACAAATCTTTCTTCAAACGTTCATATCGTAACAAACACCTCCTCTATTTCTTAGAAACCAGAAGATTGTCTCAATGTTTAAAGTGTCCTGAATCAAATCCTGTAACTACTGAAGAGAGGAAAGAAATCAGCAACAAGCCCTCTAGCTGTCTGGCTGTCCTGAAAGCCATCATATACAAAGATGATGGTTCCTAGCATCCAAAGGCAGCTCTGAGCCAAACACAGTAATGTTTTAATGAGTTCAGATTGCTATGCCAAAATATCATAGCCTGGGCCCCTGTGCCAGTCAAATTTTGTCAACTCAACCCAAGTTAGGATCACCTGGGAAGAGGTTACCTCAACTGAGAAAATGCCCTCACCCAGACGATCCTGTGGGAAAGGTTGCACAGCATTTTCTTGATGTGGCCCAGTGCCACCTTGGACAGGTGATTGTGGAGGAGAACAAGCTGAGTAAGCGATGGAAGGTAAGCCAGTAAGCAACAACCCTCCATGATTTCTGCCTCAGTTCCTGCCTTAAATTCTTGTTCTGCCTTCTCTTGATGGCGGACAATAAAACGTAAGCTGAAATAAACCCTTTCTTCTTCAAGTTGATTTTCCTCATGGTCTTTATCACAGTGACAGAAAACCAGGACAGTCACGTACAATAATACAAACTGCTTTCTCAGGGTTCTGGAGGTTAGACACTCACGGTCAAGTGCCAGCATAGCACAGGGTATCTTTCTAGTTCACACACACACACACACACACACACACACACACACACACACACACCATTTTTCTGCTATGTCATTACATGTCGAAGCAAGGAAGACACCGTGTGTTCATGACCTAACCCGCTTGTCAGAGTGGCACTACCCCTGTTAATGACCGCACACTGGGTCTTAAGTCTCAGTGTATGAACTGGAGGAAGAAAGAATGACTGAATCCAGAGCATCCCAAAGTCCTCATCACCACCATGTACTGTTCTTACTTTTGCTTTCAGTCCAAGTAAGAGTCATCTGGAGAAAGCACTCAACACAGCCCATGAAGGCATGTAGTCAACACCAAGGCCTTAGTCCCATCCCCATGAAACCTTCTAGCGTGAACTTCAACGGAGATGCTTTATCAGCATCTCAAAAATTCTCCAAATTGGGATATTGCTACGGTTAGCATTTTTTGACTGTTCATCAGCCCCTTTTAAAATCCTCTCTTTTATGATTCTTTCATGGTTCTGTCATGACAATTTTACAAGTTAACTATTCAGTAAAACTCTTTTTTACTTAAAATATTAGTCACCATAAATAAACTATACCAAATTGTCACATCATTATCTTCATTCTGTTCTTAGGGATCTGTATGTATTTCAGGGTTGTTTGTTACTTTTAGAAATGGAGTCAAGTAAAATAAACAGGTACTTTTCAAAGGCTGGTTCAGTTACTCAGTGCTCGTGGATTATTTCTTTGTGAATATCCTTGGTAAGGCAATACGTGGGCGTGGCTACAGCAGCACCCTAAAGTCCATCAGCTCCTTTACCCGTTCTTCCTGGAGTTAGCACTACCCATGGGTCATCCGTCTGGAAGTTAATAAACTATGGCACATGGAATATATAACTATCCTCCTCACCAACCCTTCCTAGCTAAATATTTAGCTACCTGATACAGTTTTTAGGCTATGCAAAAAATTTCCCCTGGAATATTTCAAATGAAAACAATAACAAAAATTTAAAAACAATCATTAGGTTATCATGAAATCACAATAAATTATATAGCCACAAGCACTCATGAAAACAATAAAACTTCTATCCATAGCATCCATCGTCTTGGTACCTGACCTGTTATATCAGAGCATCAAAGCAGCATCACAGAACTCAACCTAATGACTCAGCTGTATCACCCGATTCTTCTAAGTTGAGAATGTTGGCATACACAGTGAAGGAAAAACTCTGCATTGAGGTCCATCAAACAAAAAAAAAAAAAGGATTTAAATGTATTCACGCTATCTCCTCACTAACCCTGACTGCAGAGCCTGCGAGTTCATTATTTGAGGAAATTTTTTCCCTGGTTGGAAATTGACTGGGTTTGAAATCTCAAGAGATTTCAAGGTCCAGGAAAAGGCATCTGGCTTTGGGTTCGAGTATCTACACTATTACTTGGGGCTTACTTATAGACTTCAGGACTAAAAACTAAACAGTGCAAGAAGGGGTTGGGGGTGTCCTTGGATGGTTGAAAAGGTGGCAGTCTCTCATAACATTTGGGTGGGGTCACAAGTCAACACTGTCATTGAGATTTATAAATAAAATGTATATAAAAATCTAATCACCAAATTTCTTCTCTCAATGAGTCACTGAGCAGTAGAGCACAGCTGAGCAACTCGAGTTAATTACCTGAGTCTAGGACAGGGCCTCGAGAGGGTGAAAGGTCAACGGGAGAGGCCAGGTGGCTAACAAGAGCATGAAGTGAATTCTGAAGCAGCAAATACCATGGGGAGGAGACACTGACACTGAAAAGAGCTATGGAGAGCTGAGAAGTCACTAGGAGAGCGGCCAACTGGCCACATGAAGAAGATGGAGAAAGCCCCCAGTTTCCAGAACCGCTCACATTTCAAGAACCTTGCGTGTTAGTTCACAATGCCCTCGAGGTAAACCCCTGTTGGTTATTACTACTTTAGGGAGTTTCTCCTCCCTGGTCAGTAGCGGCAATTTGGAATGTACCAGTGGATTAGAGAGCCAGCAAAAGAAGTGAAGACGACATTGGAGCTGCTTGAAAGCCCTCTCCCAGAGGCAAAGAGGATGCTCCCAACCCGTCAGCGCCGTGTGCCTCACTGCTGTATTGGAGAGATAATTTTTCTCTTTCTGAACCTGAGCTACCCTAACATACTTGTCCGAACCAAAGAAAACAGGAAAAGAATAGTCCAAAAGATGTCTTGCGGTTTCTGCTAAAGATTTTTCTTTCTTTTCTTTTCTTTTCTTTTTTGTCTTTGAGGGTTCTTTTTTGGGGGGGGGTGTCTTTTTTCTCATTTTCTTTCTTTTTTTTCTCTTTTCCTCCTCTTTTTTTCCCCTTATTTGTTTTTTTGAGACAGGGTTTCTCTGTGTAACAGCTTTGGCTGTCCCGGAACTCACTTTTTAGACCAGGCTGAACTTGAACTCACAGAGATCCATCTACCTGTCTCTGTCTCCTGAGTGCTGGGATTAAAGGCATGCAACACCATGGCTGGGCCCTGCTGAAGATTCTTAAGCAAGGTCCCCTTTGAGAATCAGGCTGCCATGGTTTGCGAAGCTCAGGCTCCAGAGAGAAGCAGGGGAGTACATCCAGACAGCAGCCTCAGCTACTGATAGCTGCCGCTGCCTTGGTATCTACTTCATGAAGGGTTTTATAAGATTCCTCCCCAGCAGCCTTTCATAACAATATGGAGATCCTGAAGGAGAACCTCCCAGCCGAGCCTAGTCAACACAGAGAACTTAAGAGAAATGGCGGTAAAAAGTCATGGTGTGAAACCATGAAGTCTTCAGTAGGTACTCAGGAGTCAAGCCTGGAACCAGAACTGGCATGCAGTGTAGGCTGGGATACACTACAAGAACAGTCAACTGAGTTTTATCAATGACAAGCAGATTTAGCAAGAAGATCAGAATTCAGGGTGTAGCTTGGTGGTTGGGTACTTGGCTAGCATGCGTGAGAAGCTGGATTTGATATCCAGCATTTTGGTTTGAGTCTGAAACATTCCCCAAAAATCATGTTTTCAAGGCTCAGTTGCCAACAGTAAACTTTGGGGGAAGTGTCCAGACCATGATTAATTGAATGACAGATTCTTAGTTTGATAGTGTTACTGGAAGACTTGAGTTTAGTTGAGGAAAAGGCTACCAAGGCTATGCCTTTGAAGGTATAATCTGTCCCCAGCATTTTGCTTCTTGTCTACTTCCTGTCTACCACGAGGTGATTAGCATTCTTTGACTACCATGCCTTGCTGCCAAATCTCTGTCTTGTCATAGCCTGGGACTAAAGCCTGTGAGATGTGAGCCAGCAATAAACCTTCAGTGGGTACACGGCCATGTGATATAAACCATCAGTGGGTATACTGCCATGTGACATAAACCATCAGTGGGTACACTCCCACGTGACATAAGCCGTCAGTTGGTACGCCGCCACATGACATAAGCCGTCAGCGGGTACACCGCCACATGACATAAGCCGTAAGCGGGTATACTGCCACGTGACATAAACCGTCAGTGAGTACACGGCCACGTGACATAAACCATCAGTTTGTACACGGCCACGTGATATAAACCATCAGTGGGTATACGGCCATGTGACATAAACTGTGAGTGGGCACACTGCTGCATGACAAAAACTCACACAGACAGTACTGCAGAAAAGACCAGGAATGTCAAGAACTCTCAAGGTGGCCCAGGTCCTCTGTCAGAGTCTGCCATAGTCAGACTCCAGTACACCCCTTTCCCCTGAGGAAATTGAGTGGGATTACATTCATTTCTATCCAAAAAAAACTAAAGGGAAAAATTCACTTTTATGGAATCTAAAATATATATGCTCACAAAAGAAGAAAATTTCTGGTAATTCTTAAAAATGAGATCTGCAAACTTTGCAAAGAACACATGTGTGTGGAAAGATGGTCCCACCGTTTACTTTCTACTCATCTTGAAGGGGAAACCCTGGGGACAAGCTTGGGGATAACGGTGATGAACTTTATGAATTTACGAACAGGAAGGAGTGTGACCAAGAAAAATGAAAAGATACACAAGACCCTACCACCAAACCTCTCATTGAAAATTTGTACTTTTTTTTTTTTATTTCTGGTACTAAAGATTGAACCAGGATCATAGTGTGCTATGTGAGTCTTCTAGCACAGGGTTATATACCCAGTGTTCTTTTTACTTTTTAATTATGAGACAAAGTCTCACCAAGTTATCCATACTGGCCTCCAGCAATTAATCCTCCTTCCTCAACCAAGTAGCTACAATTCCAGGCCTATATCAGGATGAAACCAAGTGGAAGGGCTGCTCTGACCTCAAAACTATTTCATTTAGCAAATACTTAAAGAGTCTGATAGCAAGTTGGCAAGTATTATCTGAGGTCATTGGGATATGTTAATGAAGACTCCCCCCTTGTGTCATATGAAGAGGGACACAGAAAAGACATAGAAATCATGAGAAATACAAACATATAGAACATTTGAAAGGGACGGGAGCAATGATGGGGAGAGGAAGGAGAGGAGGAGAAAGACAGCAAGAGAGCAAGGAGCTATGGTAATGCAAAAGTGAGGAAAATGGAAGTGGGAAGCATGCGTAAAAGTGAGTATGTGGCCAGCATGGTGATATGCATCTGTAATCCCAGCATTCAGAAGTCTGATGCAAGGAGACCTTGAATTTCAGTC
This sequence comes from Microtus oregoni, assembly GCF_018167655.1. NCBI lineage: Eukaryota > Metazoa > Chordata > Mammalia > Rodentia > Cricetidae > Microtus > Microtus oregoni. The sequence goes on from NW_024543085.1 coordinate 3,999,530, forward strand.
CAGTTTGGTTACACAGCAAGACCCTGTCTCAAACAAACACCAGTCAAAACAACTAACGCACAGATACAAGAATCTTATTCATGTGAGAATACAGAAGCTGGGCCTAATGGCACAGGCCTATAATACAAGCTACGCAGAGGCTCAAGCAGAACCGCCAAGTTCAAGGCCAGCCTGTGCAACTTAATGAGTTCTTGTTTTGAAATTAAAGCTGAAAAAAAAAAAAAAGAGGTTGGGAAACAAGGTTCTGAGGTAGACTGTTTGCACAGCAAGACCAAGGCCCTGGGTTCACTCACTCTCTAGAACCATAAATAAAAAAGTAAGAATAAAAGCAGATAATAGCATATGGTCCTGCCCATTTGCTAGGGAGAATAATTACGTACATTTCATACCTTTCCAATTGTGCTATACTGTGTTTGCTGATGTCTGCAGATGTACGTGTGGACGCATGCGTGTGCGGGAACAAGAGTCCAAATGTATACACGCACATGTCAAAGTCTAGTGTCCTCCCCAGTCTTGCTGTGCGTTAGATGGAGCCAGAGTCTCTGGCTAATTGTGGCTAGTCTGGCTAGCCTGCTTGTTTGGGGAATTCCCATCTCTGCTCCAATAAGCTGAGATCACAGGCACACTGCCACTCCCACTTGGCTTTTGTTGGGGATCAGGGATCAGGTCCTCAGGCTTGTGTGGCAAGTGCTTAACTCACCAAGCCACCTCGCCAGCCCCTAATACTAGATTCACCCAGTCCTTTCCAGAACGAGCAGTACGATCTTATCAGTGGCTTTTCCCATGAAAAGGAAACAGCAGATTTACCCACGTCTGCATGCCCATGAGCACAGCACAACAGGAAAACGCTGGGACTGTATCACCACACGGCCATAGCCTTTCTAAAAGCTACTACCGAATTTTATTTTCTACGGATATAGAAATAATTTCTTACTAAGTACAGCTCTGTTGATACAGTTTTTCTGGGGAATATTAGATTTCATGTCAGATAATTTCTTGGTTTCTTAAAGACAATCACAGCGCCATTTGCTTTTCCTTGCCTGGTAGGCATTTCGTAAGATAAAGGATCAAAACTGAAGACCCCAGACTGCCATACCCCTCACCACAATTTTAACCCTACCAGCTCTGGCTTTGTTGTAATGGCTCTCTTGCTCGAGTCACTGGAAACCAACTTGAGCTGTGGTCCTCTCCTTGGCCACATTTCTGATAACCTGTCACTACCAGCTTCTCAGCCACGTCATTTTATAGAAAGGGAAGGATGGAAAGAGAAGGCACATAATCTTTGTGTGAGGGGAGCCTGAGGCCCAAGCTTCTTTCAGAATCTTACATCATCAAGGAATAATTTTAAAAAGCAGAAAATCCACTCAGAGAAAAACACCACCACAAAGATTTCTTTCAGAATTGGTTGTTTAAAAAACTCCAGTCTTAGCATCTAGTTGAGTCTGAATTCTGGTGACAACATGACTACCAGTCAGTGTGGAATCTATGAGAGGAAGGAAGGGAGGAAGAAAACTCTCAGAAAAGTTTGAAAAAATAAAAATTTTAGCCAGGATTTTAAACTAAAACTAATCTCAGTAAGAAATAAGAGTTGTTTTTTTTTTTTTAAAGTCAGCTTCATCCTTTTATGTATGTCAGCAAAAAAAAGGTGTTTTTAGTTTCTTCATTTAAAAATACTATTTTATGAAAATAGCAAGAAATAAGATACGTTTTACTCCTTTGAAGAGCCAATGACTAACCCATTCCATACCCGCTACCACTTTCTTCTAAAATGAATAAATAAACGAGACTGGGCAAGCCCTGTGGTGATGTAGGTTACGATCCAATGGTCCCTGCATATTTTCCCGTTGTTGTCAAAAACATTGTAAAACAGAGAGGGCTTTGTTCAAAGAAATGAACAGCTTTGGTTGATGCGAGTGAAAAGTCAGCCATGTGTGCTGATGCTCAGCAATAAGGAAGCAAGGTGAGCTCCCAGGGACTTAAAAGGCAAAGCCCAGCCATGCTTGGCTGAACTAAAGCAAGCAACTGCTCACGTGACACGAGGTCACAGAACCCTTTGTATTCTCAATTACACAGAGCAGGCCATAGAACGCAATTCTTTCTCCAGTACACACAGGCGCTGAAAGGTAAAAATGGCCTACGAGAGGTGCTGCCGACTTCACACGCACAGACGCGCGCGGGCACACACACCCATGCCCGCACGCAGGCGAGATCCATCCATTTTTCTCTCTCCTGAGAGAGTTCTTTGCTATCTACATAACTGCCTACCTGAACTTAAATTCTTCCTAAAGCAGTGGCTAGCGCGGGAGGGGCGCAGAACAGAGACTGGGATTTCAGAGGACCGCCTTTGACGGGAAGGGTGGCAAACTCATTTCACAGATATTTTAAGTCGCTGTAAAGCTCAAGTGGCTCCAGTTTTAAGCCTGTGTTTAGATCAGGCTTGAAAGGGGGCTGTGTCTCTTTACAATAGCTAGGCACCACTTCTGATGCCAGCCTGCATGTGCTCTGCGTTTGAAACGGGCCACCATACTTGAAAACAAGACCACCTACAGAGGGCACCTTGACAGTGCATGCCACAGTCGATCTCCTGGGCACCCCAATGCATGTGCAGGTAAAATGCTTACATTAGGGGAAAAAAACATCTCCAGGCTCCAAGTCACGATGGTTGCCTGACGAGAGTCATAAAATGAATTTTACATTTTAAATTCATATACGGTTCTAATATCATGGTGTCTATGGAGTGTAAAAATGGAACTTAAAAAATACAAAATGAAACCTCCACCTTTACCTGATCAAAATACCATGCTGTGTCAAGGCTCTTTCCAATAGTCTGAAGGACTGGGCTAAACTCAGCCTGTAGAGACACCTATTCAGTACCTTAGACTCACCGCTACATCCTGAAGGACTGAGCTAGATCCAGCCTGTAGAAGCACGCATTTAAATGTTAGAAAACAAACTGGAGGGATGGCTCAGCACGTAAGAGTACACACTGCTTTTCCAGAGGGTCCAGTTCAGTTCCCAGCAAGCACCTCAGGCAGCTCATAACTGTTTGTAAACTCCAGCCCCAGAAGACCCAACTCTCTCGTTGGGGCAGCACACACTTGATATACTTTGACAGACACACACACACAAGCATGCACTCACATGCACACACACAAGCGCACGCACACACACTAATTAAACATTAGAGAGTTTCGCTGCTCAAAGGGCACAGGCATTCAGGTTTGGATGAGGAGCACTTACAAGGAGCACTTCTGAACTCAAGTCTTTTATCGATAGCGTGAGTCCTCTGCATTAAGGACATTAATGGTTCCTCTTTTCCATCCTAAATACTCCTAAAGATACAGAATGAGGGACCCTACCTGCCCACTTCGGACAGGTCAGTGATAAACAAAGAGTCAGGCAGCAGCCAAATTCCATCCTCTCTTAAAAGTTACCAGGAACATGGACTCCTGGCAGCAGCTACATCCAGCCTGAGCTGGGACAGTGAGCCGGTGAGCCGGTCCCACAAAAGGGTCCACTTCTAAACCCAATGGTTTGTCAAGGAGAGAAAAAAAAAAGTGTGTCTATTTCCTGGGCAAACAGGCCAATTTAAAAAGAAAAGAAAAATGTGACCTCATCTTTTCTTATATGGAAAGTTGCATGAGGTTAGAGGGAAAATATACCAATATTGGATAGCCTGGGTGATCAAAGTGTGTTTACTTAGTGAACCTTATCTTTAAATGGCTCCAGCCTTTGTGCAAGAGTTAATTTACTTGAAGTATTTGCATTCTCATGGACAAACTGGTCCATGAGACACAGCGAGACAATGTTCTGCGAAGCTTTAGAACAAGCTGCGGTTGCTCACCCATAACCCAAAACAATCAGTCCACACATTTCTGACAAGGCAGAACACCTCAGCCATCTGCATCCCAGACTCTCCCAGAAGCACTGGAGGCTTTGCGGCCATTAACGAGACAAAGCAAAGCAGGGATCTGGAGCAGCTGACTGCAAGCCACCAGCTTTAGTGCTTGCCCCAGCAGGGATGCCACAGCAGACAGGACGTTAGGAGGGAACGTCAGGAAGGGCTAGCAGAGGCCTTCCAAACACTCCCGAGGCAAAGGAGTTGACAGCAGAACTGACCCCAAGCAGTAAGAAATGTTAACAGGCATGAAGAACAGGCAGAAAGATTGGCAGTTTACCCTTCACCTCAGGAACCGCAGCCTGCCCAGGAAACTCTGGCCTTGGACAGGATCTGTGGTCAAAGAGAAGCCTTAGTACACACGTGTTGTTCACAGCAACGACGCAGATATGAGGAACAGCTTTCCTGTGTAGAAATCCAGAAAAGCTACTTACACAGCCTCCAGCCAAAATCTCCGCCGAAAGTGGGACCGAGCCATCTTTGTGCATGAACTTATCTCTCACAAAATCATTCACCTGGAAGAGAGACAGTTATAGAAGCTGATGAAAAAATAAGTCATTAAACATATAAATATACATCACTCAATATACGTTATTTCTTTCCTCACTTGATTGCAAGAATTAACAGATCTTAAAATAGTTTAAGAGAGACTCTTAATAGCATACAGGTCATAGAAACAATTTACAGATAGGTGTGTGTGTGTGTGTGTGTGTGTGTGTGTGTGTATCTGTAAAACCAGGTGGGGGTCTGTGTACACATATATATTACAGAAAGAAAAATTCAAAGAAAAATGGCCTAACGAGCCAAAAATTTTAAAATGTCCTGCAGTTATAGTAGCATGAAAAGGGAAACGTATTGATAGTACACATAAATTGTATATTTTATATTTTAAAACATGTCTTGTAAGTTATAATTAAAGGTCATATTAAGTCTTTTAACAAGACTTAATATAATTTAAGATACCACTCCTCACTAAAACCAATGTAAGCTCCTTAGTCTTCGTTTTTTCAAGTTAGTAGCTGTTCAGTAAAAATTCCTCAGGGGGCTAGAGAGATGGTTCGGCAGTTTGCAGTGTCTTATGCTCTTTTTGAGGATCCAAGTTCAATCCCCGGGCATTGTAAAGTGGCTTCTGGCCTCCTGCAATTCCAGCTCTGGGGTGAGCCAATCAGTGCCTGCGCCTGCCTTCCGAGGTCACCTGCACACGCTTGTCACACTCACACAGGCCCACACAGGAAGAGTGAGTATAATTTCTGGATAGGTGCTATAAGCAAGTTTAAGCAACAACAATTGTACAGTCTGAGCAGATCTGGGCCACAGTCTAGCTATGTTATCAAATGACACAAGAAGAATTACAGGGACCAAGGCTACACGGCCTGGTCTAAGGCCAAAGCTTAATTCCCGGGCTCTGAGGTCTTAGGGATGTATATGTAGTATCTACCCACTCTAGACACTGCAAGTGAGAACCAACCATCTGCAGGTGAGCTGGGATAAACTTAACTAGAAAAATGAGGTTCAAGAACACACCCTACACATGTATTCCCTAAGCATTGGGCATAGGTGCAAGAGGACATACTCAGAACGTTGAGATCCTGACTCAACATCCTGGTTCTCCGAGCACAGGTAGGTGGTTTGAACCCTGTTGGCCTTCCTCGCCATACCCTGTACACCACACTGTAAACTGAAAGGATAAGATGATATGTGTCAAAGGCCTAATACGTCAGGTACTGTAGGAACTTCAGTGCTGCTGCGAGGGTGATGACGACCACGACAGCAGCACCTACAATCATCTCCAGGCTCATTACAGCATTTCTGGATGTTTCATGTTCCACAGAGAACAAGAAGTTATGTGTGCTGACCGCTCTGACCGTCAAATTCATTAGCATGGGTGAAGGACCACAGACCTGCTGAATCACAGAAGAATACCTGGTGGAATGTTGAGTTTGTGCCTCTTAATAAGAAGTCCCAATTCAAAGACTTACTGTAAGTTTTATGGCCTTCTCTGGGGCAACTCCCAGTAACTGTGGCAGCAAACCTAAAAATCAACAAGAAGCCGAAGTGTATTAAATAAATTAGCATTAACTACACAAATCAACAGCTCTGCGGAGGGGATCACCACTTGAAAACTAGGGCAATCTTTGCTACAATTTTCTGCTGTTACCTTTAATGAGAACACTTGTGATGGAATTTAAGAACGACTTCTAATAGCTACCTCAGCCCCGAGTAAATTCCCTTCCACATTCTGGAGCGTTTGCACGTTGGGTAAGTCAACAGTGTCAGTAACAAAGGAAGCCTCATTATCTCGGGGAGTTCGCTCCTGCCCCTGTGCCTCCCCCAACACCTTTCTCCTGCCCCCCCTAAAGGCTCACAGTGCAGTCATTCAGTCATGGGACAACTATGGCTCAGTGATGAAGCAGCACCAAGTTAGGAAATGGTTTTATGAGGGGAGAGGCCTTTCTGGGACCTGATAACTGGAGAAAATGAGTTTCTAAGTGGGGAACGGAAGGGGCACTGAAAACAATGGAGACTAAGCCCTGTGTGCTCTACAGTGATGGAGAATGTGGGCTGGGTCCATTCAGAGTAGTAAATAAGGGGAGGGTAAAACCAGATGGCGCAGGGGACTCAGCCTCACTTGTCCGTGAGATGAGAAACACGCAGCAAGTTTGAAGCATCGGAGTGATACACTATTGTAATTCTTTCTTTTTCTTGCCTTTATTTTTTATGTTTATTTATTTATTTGTCTTTTTTGGAGACAGGGTTTCACTATGTAGCGCTGGCTGAGTTGGAACTCAATTTGTAGAACAGGCTGGCCTAGAACTGACAGAGATCTGCCTGCCTCTGCTTAGAATAAAGGCCACTACAACTGGCATGAGTTTATATTTTTAAAAATCAACTCTAGTCACTTTGTGGTAACAGGACAATGTGTGTGTGTGTGTGTGTGTGTGTGTGCGCGCGCGCGTGAACGTGTGCCACACAAGTACATACATGCATGCATGTAGGTGTGTCTCAGGAAGGGAGACTGGGGGAGAGAACAATGGGACACACTACTGCTGCTCCAGCATGAACAACTGAGCAGCACCTAGGAAGCCCCAAGAAGTTTGGGGTAACACATGAAGAATTTGTTAGGGCCACCTTCAGTTGAATCAAGCAGGATCCCCGGTTTGAGGAGATACGGCTTTTGATATAACAGTCAAATAAAACAGTGTAGCCCTGCAGATCTGAACCAAAAAAGAAATCATGCTATTTTCTCTTGTTCTTTCTAAGAAAACAAATAAGTAAAATAAATCAAGGACAAACTTTCCCTTGGAAACACGCCTAGGACACCTAGGGGCCTGTGCCATTCTGCTTTCCAGGGCTTCATGGTCTTCACCTTAGTCCAAAGTCCAACTTCAACTCACATACACGAATCCCACTGGCAGCCCCTTCTGCAGGGACATGTTTTTAAAATGCAGCCGGAGGCCAGAGCTTGCAGCCTGTAGTTTCCAAATCGGTACATGTGCTTGATCGAGCAGCAGCAGCTTTCTGGCACAATCTACCCGAGCTCTTTGCCAAGAAAGAACGATGGACCTGGCAGCCTTGGGCCTCTTTCTGATGTTTAAGACAGGTGAGACTCTTTTCTTTGGACAGAATCTAGGCGAACGAATCTGCCAAGGTCCACCCTACGGCAGACATCAACAGACATGGCCCGGTGTTGGCTTTCGTTTTCACTGTCCTGTTGGTATCCTCACAACAGAGAAAACTTTCCTGTTTTGCTCGTGGAAATATAAAAGGGGGGAATGGGAACTAAACAGACTGAAGCAGCTTCGTGTTTGAGGAAGAAGATGAGAAGAGAAAGTCCATTTCCCTGTGCAAATCCACGATAATGAGGATGCGGACACTAGTGAAAAATTTAAGACACACCCATATGATGCTTACTATGTGCCAGGTACTATTTGAGGTCTCTATTAACCCGTTTAATCCTCATAACCACCCTAGAGAGAGGAAACTAAGGTTTTCGGAGGCTAGGTAATGAGTTTGGTAAATGATGAAATGATTAAAATCTAAGTTCTTTCCTTTCAAGAGATTTTACGATAGGCAACACTCAACTGTCACATGGTTAATGCGTATCTTCTACTCAGCCTCCGCTATTCTGACACAGCTTTTGAGTGTGCGGAGGGGGGTCCTGAAGGCCTTTGAGTTTGTAATACCCTTCTACATGGCTGCATTTTCGGATCTTACTGAATTCTTGGGGTTTCTGTTAATTGGATAATACACAGGCTACTAGGAACCAAGCAGCCAGGGACTGAGCAACCTGAACTCTATAAAATGGAGCTGGCCCATCAAGAAGCCCTCTCCGAAGCATAACTGAGGCAATGCATTCCCATCTGCACATAGGGTAGAAAAATGAAAAGGCGCCTCAGATGGCGCAGGGGAAATGGCCATTGGATGCTGGGAATGCACTAAGGTCACAGGGAGACAGAAACCACAAGTAAGCAAAGCAGCTGGGGTGGCGGAGTAAAGAGAGTGTGGGGTACAAAGTATGGAATGCCAAGGAAGAAAACACAGTCCAAAAAAGGCAGAGCCCGGTGATGGACTGGCTGTTTTCTGGACCCACGGAGCCAGGGAGGCTCCAGGGTAGCTGCTGCCCTTCATCTCCACGAGCGAGCTGCTGTCTTTACTTGCTCTCATGTGCACTCTTACTAAAAGCCTCCCCTCCCCCACCTTTGCTAGCTTGAGGGATGCTGTACCCTCTGTACTCTAGGTGAGCTGAATAGGACTCAGGAGCTGAAGGAGCCTCGGGCCGGGGTTCTCACAAACACTGACCTATAATGTACTTGCTTATTATCCTCTGAAGAGGCGACTTCCAATTTGAAAAAAGGCTCTGTTATCACCCAGTGATATATTAATTTCTCCAAAGAAAATGTGGGCAAATGTTACTTACGCCAGTTCTTACTATGTGAAATCTTGATTTTTCTTTCTGCATTCAAGCCAAAATCCCGATACATAGAAGTATTTATTTGCTACATGTCTTTTTTTTTCTCATAATTAAATCATAATGCAAACCTGAATACACTGAGATTAAAATGATCTCTTGCCTACAAACTATCCTGTAAGTCTTTTAAATGACTAATAAAACCCATACTAGACCCAAATGACTATGGAGCTACATGCAATAACTTCAGTCTGGAACCATGTCTACAGAGCTACACTCAATTACTTCAGTCTGGAACCATGTCTACAGAGCTACACTCAATTACTTCAGTCTGGAACCATGACTACAGAGATACACACAATCACTTCAGCCTGCAACCATGTCTACAGAGCTACACGCAATAACTCCAGCCTGGAACCATGTCTACAGAGATACACACAATCACTTCAGCCTGGATCCATGTCTACAGAGCTACACACAATCACTTCAGCCTGCAACCATGACTACAGAGCTACACACAATCACTTCAGCCAGCCAGGAAGGCGGCTGAAAGTTCTTCTTCTTGCTGTAAATTCAGTGATACATTGTGATCAGCAAGGAACAAAACAGAAAGCCCTTTATTTAAGACTGAAAATGGAGCGACAAATACTTGCCCATGGAGCAGCCAACTTACCCAAAGTTCCTCTTGTGCCCAGAAGAATGAACTGGGATGGACACAAATGAGACGGATGACTTCTCAGGAAAAAAAAAAAAATCCCAGTTTACCAAAACAACCCTACTTGTCCAACAACGTACACATCTTATTCGGCTTGTCTACGGGTACTAAAAAGAGGACAAAAACACCTAAAACAGTCTGGTGAGTATCTGAGGGTAGGGACATCGAAGTAGTAGAAAGAACGGGGAAGAACGGGTTCCGCTGCCTGCAGGAGGAGGAGATATATCAAAGAAGCAGGCCAATACGCCTTGAGACTCCGTGAGTCCACCCAAGCTCCCTGGAGAAGAGATGAAGGCAGAACGGAAGACAAGATCGATGTGTGGAAGATTACCAGCATCTCAGGATAACGAGTCGAACAGAGCCTGTGGTTGAGCCACAGATCTAACAATAATAGCTTCATAAGGAGCACTTACTGCACACCAGGTATTTCATCTGGTTTTTATGTACATTATTAAGACACTGAATTCACACGACAACACCACCACTATATCATCATCATCATCAGTTAAACCATTAGACAAAAAAAAAAAAAAAGAGGCTGACTCCCAAGAAGCTGTGGGTCACCTCGCTGCTAAATTTGCAGCAAAGTTTAAGAAGCAAGAAGTTCTAGAAGCAGTTGGAGGCCATCTGTAAAGGCCAGGGAAAAGTAATATAATCAGAGACCACAAGTTTCCTCAAATTAAATGAAGACCTCCAGAAAAGAATAAAACCAAGCTATGCAGGCATTCCTAAAACCTGGGCCAGGTCCTGGCACTCAGCAAGGAAGCAGGAAAGGGACATTCTTGTTCTTCCTCTACTGTGGCTCCAAAGGAAGCCCCAGGTGAGAGCAGGGGATACTACAAGGCCGAGATCTCCTGAGGACGTCATAAAGTACCAGACACTGAAAAGCAGAGGTGAGAACTGCTGTAGCTCTTCCTAGCTGTGGTCCTCAGAGGAAGGAGGGTAACACGGCTTAGTAAGCCTGCAGCTACCAGTCCAGTTACCGCACCTCTTACAATAGCACTCACAGCTCAAGAACAGATGTGTTTGACATCTGGGCCACTCAGCAGAAAAGTCAGGTTTCTAATATAAGATGTTCCTGGTGGTCCCCAGAAATTCATTTTAACCATTCCAAACAGAAACGGGATGTGTGTGTGTGTGTTGTTTCTAACTTGTCAAAACGGCAGTCCATTTTCCAGCGGCCTCAGATGAAATTTATTAGTGCGGTTTCTGTTCTAATCTTCCCTTTTTTAGTTCAGCTCCATCGGCACACATGGCAATTCTTCCTTGGCACATTTTAATAGAAGGCTGCTAATGCGAGAAAAGATTTACAGGGCACAGAATTAATGCCGTATTTTCTCTTCAGATTTCACGGGTTGAAAATATAAATCATGTCATTTCTTCTCCCTTTGAGCAGTCAGTGAGACCTGAGCTGGAGGTGTGGGCACGGGGCCCCGCACTAGGAGCCCGAGCTCACACAGCATTCCTACAGGAGATTCCGGTGAACCATGTGCACAACCAGAGGCCTACTACACTGCTCCATACCAAAGGACTCTTCATAAAAACTTCATAAATATTATGGAATTCTAGAATTTCAGAGTTGGCAAAGGCTGGGGAAAAGCTCATTAACAAGCCAGGCCCAGTGAAAGCCTGTTTATTCCCCGCAGTTGGCAGCAGTTGAATGGCAAGGCATAAGCTTCGGAGGTGGACAGGTCTGGGCTACAATTCCAGGCTGAGAGACCTTTCCGTCATTTGACCTCAAATTCTGCATTCCCCACTGTTAAAACAAAAATGCCGATGATTGTCTACTGTTTATTTTGATAATTTGAAGAACAGACATATCATCTATTTTACATACTCAAAACTGCATACTTCTCTGTACCTCGTCAAGCTGCAGCATTGCACTGCTCCTTATTCCTAAGAGGCAACTCTGGCTGAATAAATAAGATTGCTGATTCAGGAGTAGGTAAGGTGTGGTACAATCAATGCTATCCCCATGACATCACGCCTAGCCTTGGAAGAGACCTCTTTCATCGGGGCTCTAAGACTGAGTCCAGGGCCCCGCCTAAAAAACAGCACAGAAATAAACCACATCTTCAGTTGTTGTTTATTTATGTTTAAATATTTAAACACGTCTCAACTTCTGCCGGTAAACAACTGGTTATAGTGTATTGTCTCCCGGGTGGCAGAGAGAGGGGGGAAGGCACGGTCTGAGGTCCCTCTGCAAGGTTGAACTTCCAACTGCTTTATTGACCGTGAAGTTATCTCTTTGTACCTGAGTTTTCACTCTTTCACCAATGGGCAAAATCATGGCCCCATCTTCTTAGGCCAGTCAAGAAGATCAAATGAGTTGCTACAAATCTTCAGATCAGAGCCAAGCACACAGTCAATGCTTCAGAGGTGGATTTATCATCATCATCATCATCATCATCATCATCGTCACCATAGCAACACTAAGCATTTATGCTACCTCCCTCTTTTGCATGGGAACCAGACTCCATGGAGTGGCTCAGCATCTTGTTCCATGGCTCCCAAGCTATTCAGTGACGGCAGAAATACTCGCATGGTTATGTTCCTGTTCAGTGCCAACTCTCACAGCAGGCCCTAGGTTTTCCAAAATGTTTAGCTATTCTCTCTAGGGAACATATCGCTCAAACTATAACTATAACCAAACCGGGGTGGGTGACACCACATCTTCTATCTGGCAGTTCGTCACGAATGCCAGGCTCTCTGGAGAAGACAAGAGATCAGAAATCCACGCACACTGTGGCCAGTGCAACTGCTGTCCTAACCACGCCACATAAGCCAAGCAGGTCTATAAAGGCAACAGGACCTCTTACAGGAAAGAAACTCAAAACCTAAGGCAGCAAGTGAAGCTGTGTTAGTTCAAACAAAGGCCAGCTCAGGAGCGGCCAGCCCCGAGAAAGATGGTGTATCCTACACACAATGAGGTGGAAGGCATGCCGGGTGCAATTCGGTAGGGAAAATGAATGCCCAGGACACTGCTACTCCCTGAAGCCATGGCCTGCACACGTTGACTCAGTGGCAATCCTCTTGTGTTGTTTTACCCTCCTGACCTCACTGTGTAGGCCAATACGCTTGTCCCGATGGCCCCAGAGAGCCCCCTCGCTTTCTACATCAGATGAACCCTCACTCTGGAGTGATCGGGGCTCCATGCGGCACACCTTACAGTTTTGACTCTCATTCTTGTCTCTCCACTCTCTTGCAGGCCCTCCTCCCCCTCCTCCTCCTATTCCTCCTTCTACTCCTCCTAGCACAGCCTCTCAGTTTCCACTCACATTGCCTCAGGCAGGAGACTCCTCCACCTTCCCAAACACACTATCCTGTTTCAAAGTCTCACCACAGTCCAGTTCTCCACTGGCTCTCAGAACTGCTGCTCTGTGGTGGATAGATTATGGGGCAGTTTGGGGTGGGGGCAACTGGGCTTTCAAGGCTTGTTTACTGAGTTCCATGCTTTATTAGAATTTTTGACCACAGTCTATGGTATGCTTCAGGATGCTTTTGGGTGTCTACGTATTAAAACCTAAAAATGAATGATATCAATAAAGGTTTAGAAAAAGAAGCAGGTCTTTGTTGCTATTTTGGGGTTTTCCAGAAAGTCTCCCTTCAGTCCTATGTGTGCGTGCATGGGAGCTTCCGAATGCGGTCATCTAGCATCTGGACTAGAAAGTTTAGTCTGTCTCACTCTGGTCAAGGACAGCAGCCACTCAAATACCTCTGTTCCAGAAGTCTGAAACAGATTTGCGATTAATCTCTCCTCCAGGTTGCACAAAATCCCGAAACCTGTCACCCTCCTGAACTGGCTACGCTCACCGTTTCTCCTCTGTGGCCTTCTTGAGCACCAAAGCACCTCTGAGCCAACCCGGTCCATGTGTGTCACCTTAATGTCTGCTAGTGGACACTCAACCAAGAGTGTCCAAGTCTTCTGCTCACTCCTGGTTTCCCACAATTGAGTATCTGTCTTTTGATGTCTGCCTCTAATTTAACATCATAAATGAAACAGGGAAGAAACAGGGCACGGAAACTGGACTTAGAGCAGCCCATTCTGCACAGAATGAACATTCTGCTGGGCAGAGTGGACCTGTGACTCAAGGCAGTTCAGGAAGAACTGTGGTCTCTTCAAAGGTGCATGTGTCATTAAGAGATGCTGATATGAGTGATCAAAGCCTCAATGGTTTTGTTTTAGTGTTAGATTTTTAGGTCTATTTTTATCCACAAGAGTTAAATATGAAGAAAGTTTCTCATAGGAAGCTCACTGAATTTAGATTCTCTCAACTATACTACCATCAAACAAGAGACTTGGTTTAAACTAGCTGCCCACCAACTTTTTTCTAGAATATACTCTGATCAATGACTTCCTGAAATATCACAACATCCTCTAGATGTCACCTTAAGAACATGCCAGGATGAGCATGATTGCCTTGAATCACAAAAACAACTTGAAACAGAGAGTTCTAAAATTTTGTGCACCTGAATTGATGGGCTAATTTGAATAATATTTTATATTTGTGGGGACTGATGTTTATTTTATTATTTATTTGACAATAAATATGTATCTAAATTAAGGTATGGCTCATAAAATGATCTAATATGCTTTTCTGGAATTTTTTCTTATATTTTTATTTCAAAAAATGAACTTTAGGGTTCTCCCAACAACAAAAACAGAAATCCTATAAGAAGTGTCTCTGATGGACTCTGCTTTCTCTTGGGTATATTTCCTGTCCCCAGAGTCCTCACAAAACATTTCCCAATGTTGGAGGCTCCTCATCTTACCACTTGGGCACGGGAGAGGCGGGAGGGTACTAGAAGTTCAAAAGCAGCAACTAGTTATGTCTGGAACATAAAGAACAATTGATTATGGGTGACTGCCCAGCAATTGTTTCTCTTAGACCAGCTCAGACTATGGCGGGCCAATGACTGGCACAATCTGCTCAACCAGTTCATCAAACCAAAAGAACTGTCAGGGAAGTTATCAAAGTCTCAAATTCCTTTGAGGGAATTAAATCAGGCTGGAGCCCTGAGAGGATTTTTACAAGTGACTTCAGGGAATCTTGGGTTGTCTACTTAGTCTAAGGTTTAGATGTTCAAAATTTATAAAAATACCTGAGAAGTCATTCCCTGTAAACAAAGTCACCTGCACAGAGGAGTCTGAACCAGAGTCACAGGGCTCCTAAGATTTCCATCAGTCTTCCAGGTGACCAGGGGTAGGGATCCAGACGTGTGTCTGATTATTGCCCTAAGCACCGTCAGAATTCTCTGACGGTAACCTTCACTCTGGTTCCATAGGGAACTGCTTTTAAATGCAAAAGCAGCTTCCAGAGCTCCTGTCCTTAGCAGAAAAGGCAGTGTGGGGGGCAGTTATTACCCTTGGAATAAAAACACACGATGTAGAAGTACCTTCTCCCACGGTGGTTTGCCAGTGCAGTGTTGGGAAAGCATATGCAGTGGTAATTTCAAATAGGAGAGAGACCTCATTTGTACCAAATTCTCAAATTATCTTATTTAAAATACATGTTATGATGGAGAAATGTTCTATCTCATGCAAATTCTAAAATGTGAGAAAATGCCTAACGTTCCATAGCTCATCTATAAATTAGTGATATTTTGCAATGTTTCAACTACTGCCAGTACACACTATTAACAGCGGCAACTTTATGTTCTCCAACTTTAAATCCTACCATTTTCCTCCAACTTCAAAAAACAACTATGTTACATTTAAGGTGAAACATACAGAGAATCACATGGGAAAATTTTGTATAATGATTTTATACCTAAACACTATCTCAGAAATACTTGTCTTTATTTCTATTATTCTTATTTTTAATAGTAACTATTTCCCATGGGTTACCTGCAGTTTCATTTGATCTCTGGCTCAATGACAAACACAAACACACAACGATTGTGTACAATGTGCTCAAAAGCACCGGTCCCTCAGCAGTCCAGAAAAAGAATACGTCATTATCAGGGCATTATTGTTTTTAACTGTTAACTATCTATCATCTCTTTGCTCAAGATTCAAATTAAAGATGGGAACTGAACTGCAAACTGTAAACTAAGAGTTTTACAGTCAACTTTTTGTTTAAAATCCATCCTCTAGCAAAGAAAAACACTCAGAGAGAAAAGAACATAGGCGATCCCTAATGTCAATCTTACATCACATTCTACTTATCCTGACAAACAGATTCAGTCCCTGCCCTGAGGGTCATGCCTCAAAGCAGGTTAGATAAATGGCTATTTATGAAGCTGTCTCTGGCGCCTAGAACGAGCCTCCACTTTATGCCAGCTCGCTCTCCCATCCGGAAGATGAAACAGCATGTCTTCTCCACATGCCCACAGCTCCATCTTCAAGAAGGATGAACTGTTTTGCACAGCCTATGAGTCCATGGGATCAAAAGGTGAGGTCAGCCAGAGAAAGAACCAGATAGAACCACGGATCAGGATTGGCCAGGTGTAGTCACAGAGGAGAGAAAAGGGACTGAAAGTTAAAAGTCAACACAAGCAAACTGAAAGAATCACTGTGTTGGGAGGGTTCTCACAATGGAAAGGCTCCTCTACCATTCATTTCACTACCCACAAAAGCATTCAGTGAAGACACATTATTAAGACTTGGACATCTGGGCACAACATTTTTTCCTGTAAAAACAAAATAAGCAAAACAAACAACCCAAACAGAAAAAAACAACAGGATAGATGCAGATAAGGTGGACATTTTTGCCTGAGTTACTGTAAAGTACTAACTGTGACATTAACCTTGTACTAATGGGGAAGCCATTTTATTTGAAAGGTTGTTGTCACCAAGAGGAAAAGTATTTCAAATGGAAGGTGGTGACCCTACAGGGGTCATCATTAATCATCTGGGGTCAAAGACCTTCCAAATTGTAATAGGAGGCAGGGGGCAAGGGAAAGAAGGGAGAGAAAAGATCAAAAGGCCTTTGATGGGGGTTATCTACCTATACAATAGCACCTGCAGAATGGAAGCCGCCCAGCTTCTAAGGTGACAGGGTTTTTGTTCATTAACTGGGCTTTGGAGACTAAAGTCAGCAGATGGCGGAAGAGGCCTAGAGGTCTCTCATGGCTGTCACGTTCATCCATCAGGCCTCAGGGAGGAAAGGGCAAAATTTGCTTCCCCAAGACCAGGGAAGAGCTGGAGTTGGACAAACGGCAAAGTGGTCCGACATGAACCACCTCACAATTCTGCACTGTAACTTATGAAAATGTACTTATCTGCTCTTTGCAAAAGGCAAGCAGAGACAGGAAGCTGCGGAATAAGGGCATGTCTCCCAGGCCAAGCCCAATAGAAAAGAAGGTCCGTAGTCCTCTGGTCTCTCTCAGAGTCTCAGTGTATTGCTCTCACTCTTCCTGTGATGATACAAGCTGGTATATCACCTTGGTGATGTGAAGAAAAGCAGGGGATGGTTCCGTGATATAACATTAAGATGCTACTGACCTGAAGATGTCGGGAGAGTCAATGGTTGCATTTGGGTGCAGAAGCACAAGTTAGTTCCATCAAGCTCGTCAGACAAGTGCACTATTTACAAATTTGTGGGTTGCTTATTTCTGGAATTTTCTAGTCTGTATTTTTAGAATACGGTTGACCATGAATAACCGAATCCATGGAAAGGGACACCGTGCAGTGGGGACCACTGGACATTCCAGGAGATTCACAAATCTCAAGCAAGTTGTGTCCCGTTCCAGGGATACATTTCCCTGATAGATGGTAAGTGGAATATTTCAAAAACACAAACAATAAGGCTTTCAAAAACTCACTAAGAATATTCATGAAAATAATTTATTATTTTAAGAAATAAAACACACAACAGAGCAATATAAATGGTTTTCAGACTATGGGCTGTTTTGATTAGCCATGCCCTAGATGCCTACAGCCTACACCCATTAGCATGGATAATTGAGAATCTGCTGGAGTCCCATTTTAACACAGTCCCTCTAATTCATTTCAGGCACTGAGATGGGAAAGCAACACCTTGGCTAGGACTCCATTTCCACAAAGGGAGCACCGCACCACTCCAGGCCATACTGAC
This sequence comes from Microtus oregoni, assembly GCF_018167655.1. NCBI lineage: Eukaryota > Metazoa > Chordata > Mammalia > Rodentia > Cricetidae > Microtus > Microtus oregoni. The sequence continues at coordinate 4,017,091 of NW_024543085.1, forward strand.
CTCTGTAGAGTCCAAAGAAGCCTTCATAGCGGAGCACCTTCTTAAAACAGTCGAAGCTGTTCTTGTACATGAGCTCCCCCACAAAGGAGCCAGTGGACCGTTGGTTCTGCATTCGAGTCTTTACAAGATCAATAGGATACACAGCGGTGGCTCCAACAGCTGAAATAAAGAAATACCATTATCTCAGCCAGAATTAAAGTGAGCTGGGGGAAAGAAATAGGAGGATAAAAATTAGAGAAAGGTTTGAAAACAGAATTTTTAATGGGCAGAATTACTGAGCGGTCTTTCTATATTCTTAATTGTACAATTTTTATTCAAATGACATCCCTGACAAAAAGCTGTCACTAGAGATTTAATTAAAAGCATATCAGTGAAATCTAACCTCAGAAAAGGGCTATCCCTTGTAGGATGCCGCTCATGTCCAAGAGTCGGAAAAGTCCCCCTGCTCTGGCCCTCCTATAGATACACAGCTCGGTAACTGACTTGGGGAATGACTCTGAAAGCAGCAAGGTGGAAAACTGAAGGAAAGACCAGAGGATGACACAGAGGTGACAATTTAACATTCATCATGACTGACCTCCAGCAATAGAACCCAGACCAAACCTGTAGGCTGACTCTGCGAGCAGGAGAAGAAAAGGCCGAGCCGCATCACCCGAGGCCTTCTGCTTCACACACCAGCGCAGCCAGAAGCAGCCAGCAAACAGGAAGCCAGAAGCAGGCAAGCCGAGGACGGAAAGAGGACAGAAAGAGGTACGGTTATAGATTGTATCACCGACTGGATTATAAATCTAATACAAGTAAAATACAAAGAGAAAAATGAGATCTGAAGCCATCAAGTACTTATTATTAATAGGTGTTTGGCCACTAAGCATGACTGAAATTAAATTGGGACATAAAATATGACATAAAAATAACATTATGAAAAAAATAACATTATGAACCCAATTTCACATGCTCAGCCCCCATTTGTGTTCATAGACATGTCAATGTAAAAACGCCAAGGAGACACCATTCTTGATTAATCTAATTGCCTGGGCTTTTTATTTGAATTTTGTGTAGGTTTTAAATGGTAATACTGAGACTAGTAAGAACTGATAAAAAAATATTCTTAAACTCATTGTTAAACTAAGTACAAGTTTTGGAAAATTTAGTAACACACATCCAAACACTTAAAGAATACAATCTCTGATGCTGCGACTCTTACTTTAGGCAAGAAACAGCAATGAAAAGACAGGGAACAAAGATTGTGTACCCCAAGAGCAGACTATCTGGAAATACACTGAATGACCAACAATAGAGGTTTAAAATCCTGTACTGGCGGCACGGAGGCACACACCTTTCGTCCTCGGGACTGGGAAGGTGAGGCTGACCTCTGCAAGTTCGGGACTGGGAAGGTGAGGCTGACCTCTGCAAGTTCGGGACTGGGAAGGTGAGGCTGACCTCTGCAAGTTCGGGGGCCAGCCTGACTTGCACAGCAAAGTGCAAGCAAATCAGGACCACACAGTGAGACACGGTCTCAAAAATAAATAACAATCACTCTTAAAACAAAAGTACATCATTTAAAATCGTTATCTCCAAAGGAGATTTGATGTTGGTTAAAAAACAAAATTTCACAAGACTCTTATTTTATAAAGAAAACATAAGGAGCTGGAGAGATGGTTCAATGGTTAAGAGCACGGGTTGTTCTTCCAGAGGACCCAGGTTCAATTCCCAGCACCCAGTTGGTAGCTCACAACTGTCTGTGACTCCAGCCTTAGGATCTGATGCTGACACCAGATCCACGTGTGGTGCACAAATGTGATGGAGGCGGAACACCCATACACATAACAATACGTTAATAAAGTTTTAAAATGAAAGAAAACAAGTTGGAAAGAGCGTGGTGAATGGACAAGTATTTATTATGTTCCTTTGACCTTTCATGGCATTGTCTTTACGTATGTGAGTGTTTTGTCTGCTATAAGCATGTGTACCACATGTGTGCCTGGTATCTACGATGGTATAAAGTCTCCCAGAACAGAAGTTAAGGATGGTTGTTAGCCATCATGTGGGGGCTGGAAACTAAACCCAGGTTCTCTGAAAGAGCAACAAGTGCTCTTTGAGGCTGAGCCAATTTTCTAGCTCTTTATGGTATTTCAAAAAGAAAAATGAATTAAGAGTAGAATATGAAGTCTTTTGTTGCTGTTAAAATTACAAGTTGATACATACACATAAAATTAACACTAATATTTTGGCATCTATATTACCTAGATACACTCAAAATGTTTACGATGGCCATAACTCGAAGGGTAAATTATGGGTGACTGTAAATTTATCCTAGACTCCGTGCTCCTAGGCAGTCAGCTGACTACTGTTGTTCTTTGAACCTGCTATCTTTCACATTTCTGTGGCCAAAACATTTTAGAATATTGTGCTACCCTGTCAGTGTAAAAAAAGTAGCAACTCTGTCCCACAGAGTTGTCAAGTGAGGTAGCGAGGGTGACATACAGTCGGCACTGAATAATACCTGCTGAAGGGATAAATACATCCAGAAAAATTTGTTTTCAAAAGACGTGATAATTAACATCAGCGAACAATGAAAACAATCACCAACCTCAGCTACCAACCCACTGAATTTTAGCTGCTGTCAATGCAACGCAATTCCAATACAATGAGATCATTTGAAATCCTTCGTCGTTAAACCAAAAACCGCTCTATGTCTAAGAAAGTAAAACATTTCTTCCACAAATTCCACGGTTGTCTCCAATTCTACCCCCTGTACTCTACCTTCCCTGTGACAGGTGTATTCAAAGGAGGAAGATTATTTTATTTACATGTATGAAAACATGTGATACTAAAAATGTCCTGGCATCAAAATAATGAATGAGAGTATTTCAAAGATACGAAAGGAAGGGACCTGCCATTACTGCTACCTCTTCCTCTAGAAGACAAATCAAATTCCAGGTTCCCATTTAACTTTTAGAAGCTACAAAATGTAATATATTCTTAAAACAACATGAGGAAAGGAGTCCACCTTCACTGCCCCTGGTCTAGGACAAAGCACTGCAGGAACTGTAGGGTGCTGGGGTACAGAAACTGGCCTGAAGGGAGATGACCTGCCTTATTTGAATTTGTCAGGCGCACTGGGGTCCTTGCAGTCAAAATCACACTAGGTTTCAGGTAGGACTGCTATGAATTGCTCTAAAATCTCTGCATCAGCCAGTCATTTCCAGTGGAGTTCATCAAACTCCTAACCTTTTGTGGCCAGCACCAAGAAGCACCCATTAGAAGCCCACCAAAGCTGCAAAGGGCACCGAGGGAAAGGGAGAGGTACCGCTGCCAGCGGAAAACAGGGAGATCTGAAACAGCCCCTCTGCTTTCCTTAATCCCCAAATCTCTACAATAGCTGGTGGCATGCAGACGAAGAGATAATTATCTCAGACACAGCGGCTAAAATCAAAGAGAGGAGAGAGCAAAGCGGCTTCCACCTCTGCCCGGGATTACATAGTTCTTTTCTCCTGCACCAGGGGTAATTGGCTTCCTCTTTTAACCACAGCCAGCTGGTTTCCCAGAGGTGCCTAGTTAGGATTTACTGAGCACACACCCACTCCTTCCACCCCACGCGGCACACAAAACTCCCTGCTGCCTTTGGGTGGGAAGGAGCTAAAGGAAGGAGGGGTCCTGGCTCCAGGCCTGACAGCCCTAAAAAATGCAGCTCGAGTCAACCCATTGTGGTCAAACTGGCGTCGCTGTTCAGATCCAGAGCTCCAAGCCAAAAACAGTTAAGTCTCACAAGACTCGAAGATGGCGTTGCCTTAAAGGCGGTCTTTTTCTAAAAGCGATGCTCTGTCTGCTCATGGATTTATTTTATAAGTGCCATGCAGGCAAAAGCACATGCAATGAAGGCAGGCATTGCTCTCAGCCCCAGATACAGTGTTGAGCAAGGGTTAAGTGAGGAGGTACCATGTCTTAAGTTTCTGACATGGGCTTCTGTTAACCATAAAATAAAATTCAGCATTCCTAACATTGTTTCCACATAACTTACGAATCCTTTCACAGAGAAAATAGGTCTAAAAGCCTCTGAACTATGACTCCAGACTAAACAAAATTATCTCATTTTGATACTCAGAAAAAAAACGGAAGGGCATGGCTGTTAGACAATGCTCTTGACAGTGCCCCTCTGAGGAGCAAAGATAGCTTTCATTTAGCAATGCCAGATGCTGCTGGGGACAGTCACAAGGACCCAGGGATCCACGCCCACTTCCCTCAGGACCAGATGTAAAGAAGAAAAGAACTACTTGTTTTGAGAGTGTTGGGGTTTTTAGTGTTGGGGGAACAGCTCCATCTTTCTAAGAAACGCATGCCCTGTATCAGTTCACCAGAAGGTTGTTAAATAATTTCCCTTTTCAGCCTCTTCAAAATGTCTGCCTTTTGGGAGCAAAACTGGAAAATGCTTACATCAGAAATCAATTCTGGAAAGGCAATGGAAGCGCAAGGGGCCTGCTATCTCCGTGGAAAACACCAGGCGAGAATTTACTGCTACTCACTCACCTGCCTCTGGGCCTCAGCCAAGTTGAAGGGCAGCATGCCTTCCTCCAGGGGAGCGATCCGCTCAATGTCTGCTAAGGTCATGCGTCTGAACAGAGCAAACACAGCAAACAATGACAAAGCCCCGGATTCCTTAAATTCACATTATAGAATTCCAGAACGTTCCTTTTATCACTTCCCATACTTCACTGTTGTCCTTCATTATTTGGTTTCTTTCTCTCCTGCTGTATTCTCCCCACACCTAGCTCCTAAACTCCTTTCATTAAACTAACTTAAAAAAAAAAAAAAAACAACTTACCCCCTTGGCTCATATAAATCAGCTAACTGAAACAAGATGTCAACTTCCATGGGTGTAACCTGACCAAACTTCTGGGCTGCCAGAGCAAACTCCTCTGTACGGGGAGAGAGAGAGAGAGAGATTCAGAGAGGGCAACACTGAGTTCAGCATTCAATCAAAGCAGTGGAGGAGCGGAAATCACTACCCATTTCATGAAGTTACTCCATACCTCCCCAGGTCTTTCATCCACGTGGAACAGAATGCTGACTACCACCTAACACTTACGGGGAAAGCTCGGTGCCCTGTGGGGACTCGAAACAAACTACTCTGGATGGTATTCAGCTTACAGGGCAAGGAAAACGGGGGGAGCATGTATGAAAAACTTCAACTGCCTCCTCACAGAAACACCGTCAATCCCAAGTGAATTTTCTATGTCTCTCTCTTTTTTTTTCTTAAATCCCCTGAAATGCGGATAGTATCCTGAGTTCACAGATCACATACACCCTTGTCAGTACAGGTTTGTGGAACGCTCACATCATTTTTGAGGGCCACTGGCCTGGCTGCCGATTTGGCTTAAGTTTCTGTAAGAACGGCAAAGACTCAACAAATTCTGTATCTTGTCTTCATTCAAATGCTGTCTTCAATTTATCAAAAATTCGGTGAAGACTATTTTGTTCACCTTAGTTTGATCATAGAATGGAGGCCACACATCACCAATTAACTAGCACGTGTGAACGGGACAGAACACTCTAATGATAGCTCCAGGTTGCCGTCCTCAGCCCCAGTGCTAACACAATTGAAAGAACACTCTAATGATAGCTCCAGGTTGCCGTCCTCAGCCCCAGTGCTAACACAATTGAAGTAAACACTCTGATAGACTCTCACTCACCCTTAGTCACCTCCACATCTTTCCTGCTGCCAGCCAGAGTGCTGTAGATCTTCCTGATGAGCTCCATGTTGTTAAGGAGAGAGTTAAATCCATTAAAGTAGGAGAAACTAACTTGATGGGATCTGGTGCCTCCCGCAGCCTTGGAAAGTTGAGAACAAGCGAAGGAAGAAACAAGTAAGATAAACAGGGGAAGGGATTTCAAAAGTACATATATTTAATGCTTTTATTGAAGTAACCAGGAATGATCAACACAAGTATTTTTCTTTCGTATTAGAAAAGAAACTACAAGTAATTTTTTAAAGTGGCTGCAGCCAATCATGACCAGGGCCTGTCCTTCCATACCCAACCCCTGGAAAACTAAGGAAATCCACGTGCAGGCTTAGAACAGGACCAGCAGTCATTTACAGAGGTCAAATTTCAGGTGCAGATGTTGTACAGAATGGTTTATTTCATCTAAAGAGCAAATGCTAAGGCCTTAAACATACAAACTAGATCACACACACACACACACACACACACACACACACACGTGCATGCGTTCATATCTGTGCCGACACACTGTAAGAAGTGGCTAATGCAACATTAATGTCAAGATGGGCCATGGCACCTAAACCAGCCATGAATAATCACTAAGTCCTGAGTCTCCACACTGCTGGGGCTGCTGAAGCACAGGTAAAATTCTGGGAAAATTTGGAGATGTCCTATGCTTAGGTGGGGGTTGAAGCTGGCTAGAATTCTGATAATCAGAATTTTTAAGAAAAGATTTTTTTTCACAGGGGACAGGAAAAAAATAGCATGTCCACTGTGAATGGAACTTCAGTTTGGGGTTTCAAATTCTATCCTTCCCTAACAAGGAAAAATAAATACTTTTTTTTTTAAATTAGGAAAACACTTCTTTAATAACAGCCACATAAATCTTCACGTAGTAATCATTGAAAATAGCTGACAGGGGGCTGGAGAGATGGCTCTCAGAGGTTAAGAGCATTGCATGCTCTTCCAAAGGTCCTGAGTTCAATTCCCAGCAACCACATGGTGGCTCATAACCATCTGGCCTGCAGGCATACACACACAGACAGAATATTGTATACATAATAAATAAATAAATATTTAAAAAAAATTTTAAAATAGCTGACAGGAGAGTTTGGGGAGCGGGTGTAAGCAAGAAAAGGAGTGAGACTGACATCGTACCAGAATGGGAAAAGCTACGTTTTCAAAATGAAGCACCAGGACATGAAAGAGACTTGAAAAACACATGGTCAGCACTGTGGGAAACCCAGACAGCCATGAGCACACAGGTGGTCTAGCAAATGGTTCCTAAATCTGAATGACCAAGAGAATCAGCTGGAAGCTTTAACGGACACTAACCTAGCAACCCATCCGTGGTGAAGCACAGGCCTACCGGAAACCATCTGTAATGATCTTCCCTGGTGAACTAGATAGTCCATAGCCAAGGCTTGGAACTACACTGCCCAGCATGCTGTAGGGCACCTTGGAATTCCAAGAGGTAAGGACATTGGTTGGACATCCTTGGGGAGGGACAACTATGACACACAATGCCAGGGCTCTGCTTGTCACAAGAACCATTGCAACCCCAACAGACACCAAAAGCCCATGAGAAATCTGAGCTTAAGGGCTTCTGGTCTACCTATAGCTTCGACAAGAGGCCAAACAGTATGTGCTTGTGTGGGTTCCTACATGCATGCATGGTTCTTTTTCCTTAAAATAACACGAAAATCAACATAGGACATATCTCAAAACACAAGGCAAAATTAGCATGAGATCACAAATTATTTTTATCTTTCCCCTTTTATCTAATCAGCTAATAGAGATGGATTCTTTATTTTGATAAATTCTACATAGGCAGATGCAGCCAACTACAGAGTTTTACAAAGATTTGGGAGGAGAAATCCTATCTGCACTAAACTGTAAAGATGTTTTTCCTTGCCATTATTCCCTGAACAACACAGTGAAACAAAGACTTAAAAACACTTACACTGCATTAGATGTTACAAGTAATCTAGACATGATTTAAAGTACAAAGAAGGTACATGTAGGTAATATCCAAAGACGGTGTCATTTTGTATAAATGGTTTGAGTATCTGCAGAATTTAGTATATGAACGCACCGTGGTGCAGTACTCCAGGAACACTGAAGAACAACTGCACACATACCTAAAACACCCTATATAATTCAGACAATCAATTAACCTATCCACTAAGATGAATCAAAACATAGTTAGGTTTGCAAGGGTGACAATATAGGTGATCACATTAGAAAAATAGTAGCATTATAAACAGAAAAATAAAACTATATAAGTCATAAGAACTGCTCTTTACTGTCCCAGTTTACTTAGCTCAAATTAGGGAGAAAAAAACGCTTCATTAGGACAATGACAACTTACAGCTACAAGGCATTCTTCAACAAAAGGAGTCAGGACATGGGGGCGGATGGTGACCATGATGTCCCGGAAGTCGATGGCTGTGACTTTTCCGTTCTTGCCACTGTCTCGTTGCACAAAGGCTTGCTTCGCATGTTCCAACTGTATTTCCTACAGTTAGAGAGGGTGAAAATGGTTACACTATGTCTCTTGCTTTCTTCCTGCAAGTGACTGCTCATTTGTAAATCAGACAAAAGAAACAAGCCTACATTTTGATTTAACGGGCCTCACCTGCCTGTTTAAATGCTCCTGTAAACTACGGTTTCCTTCGAGAGAAAGAACGTTTCTCAGGTCGGCGATATAAATCAGAGAACATACGCTCTACTTTAAACCTTACGCCCACTGGAATCGGAGCCAGATGTGGTGGCTCTTGTCTGTGACCTCAGCACTGGAGGAGCAGAGGCAGCAGGACTGAGAGCTGAGAGATGGTCCCATCCGGCACACCATGGCCCTCATGTCAACCCGGGCTACGTGAGAAGCCTTTGTCTTGGTTTCTGTTCTAATGTTGTGAAGAGGAACCATGACCAAGAGACTCTTATAAAAGAAGCCATTTCATTGGGGGCCTGTTTGTGGCTTTAGAGGGTTAGCCTCTAACAGCTAAGCACGGAGCCAGAGCAGTGGCCGTTTAGGCAGCAGGCAGAGGAACGGGACCTTAGAACCTCAAAGCCACCCCAGCGACTCCTCCACCAGGGCCACACGTCCTAACACTTTTGAAAAGTTCCAGTAACTGGGGAGCAAGCGTTCAAACACATGAACCTATGGGGGTCATTTTCACGCAAAGCACTACATCCTGTTTCAAAAGAAGGAAGAGAAGGTAGGAAAGGGAGAAGAGTCATTATCTCATTTGAAGCTTCCTCTTAGCTATGGTATCTGCCAGCTTTGGTGCAGCAAGGCCCCGAGGAAACCCTCTTCAGGGGCCCAGATCCTTTCAGAGCCCTGCACTCGATCTTTCCTGAAAGAGTCAGTCAGCCGCATCCTCAGGTACTGCCGCTCTGAGAGCAGCTCCCACAATCCGCCAAAGATTTCTTACGAACTAAGATTGCTGTCTACCTCCAAATCTCCCACTCCCGCCTGCTCTACCCGAATTTCTAAGAATATACCCTATATGTATCTTATAAAGGTCATAAAATTACACATCACTAACCCCACTATTAATGTCCCCCACCCAGTACTCAGCTCGGGTCCCTTTTCTAGGTTCAAAGCTTAATTATATTGGCATGTTGGTTTCCTGGTGACATCACCTGAAAAGCTGTCATTTCCAATTCTCCAAGCTTCTTTTCTCCAAATTGTAAACCAGTTACCAAATCGTGTTCTCTGGGCCTTTAAAAGTTCACTCAATACATCTTTTCTTTTTCTCTCCTAGCAGTGGTTCAGTGCCTCCTGAGACCTGGCTTGAGTGTCTCTGTGACCCTCACTCTCCGTCTCTGAGCGCAGTGGTCCACCTTGCAAAGTCACAGATCCAGCCTGCTCTTTCCTCGACAGACAGATCCGAGAGGCCATATCGTCTAGAGAGATTCATCTCCGAGGCAAGGTGCTCAGGACTCTTGGAGAGCTACCCAGAAACCACATCTCTGCCATGTAGGCCCACTATTTGACTGAAAAACCCGACTTGACCTCTGTATTAAAAAATTAGTGCCCTGCCATGTGGTTCCAGACATGGACATGTTATAATACTCTACCCTTTATCAGAAATAGCATTGATATTATTGGCTTTTCCGCCATGGACAAGGCACCACGTTCTGCTTATGTTTTCTCCTACCTCTGTTGTTGTGGTGTACAGTGGGCACACATGTGATGGATATTACCAATGATAGGCTGACTATAAAGCCAACTAAATTAACAAAAAGTGGAGTTGTCTAGCCAAGATCCTCCAATTCAGGGCAAGGGATGAGCTGCTCAGCACCTGCAGTGAGAAGTGAGCACAGGAAGTATTCTATAGCAAGCAGAAACCACAGTAGGTATCCGCTGAAAGCAAATGAGCGGTCCTCAGACCCACCGCAAACACTTAAAGCCACGGTGACTCCCAGCAACAGCAGTAGCACCTTCAGTCACTTCCCATTTTCCTAGTTCAAACACAGTCTGAAGGACCCAAAGGCTGTCCTTCCAAAATCCGCATCACACACCACAGCCAAAGCATCGCCTCACAGAGCAGAAACCCAAATTAGGAAAACCAGCTTGTCTGGAATGGCAAAGAGAAAAACAGATGCCAAAGGATAGGGAGGGCCCATGACCACACCACAGAAGAGGGGACGTGTTTGTGGTGGGGACATATCTATGAAGGGAATAAATAATATTGCCTCCTTCGCTGCCTACATAGAGTCAATTGAAGAGCTGCTAGCAGGCAACAAACAAACAAACCCCGTAAACTCTGATTAGCAAACTGAGAGTTCATTTTTAGCAACTCCTTCACACTGGAGACATTAAAGATCTCTCAGTGAAGTGGCCTCAGTAGGAAGGTTTGGCCACTCCTTCCACGCAACGTAGATAACTGAAGGAAGGATCTGCCCCCATCCCCACAACTGAGGCAGTGTCCTCATGTGTAACCGAGATACACTGACTACACGGTCCAGGACAACCTTGCAAGGAGAGATGTTTCCTCCCTCATGTCTGCTCTCCTCTCAGTCTTAAGACCCTTGACAGAAGAAAAAAGGGGGGGGGGGGAAGCATGTATGGCCAAACATACAGGCGATTCTACAAATGCTAAACTCAAGAGTGTGCTAGCTTTGAAGTAAACGGCCAGGCTTGTTATCCAGGACACAGTGACTTAAATCCTTTGTCATTATCTCTGTGGATTTGTGTTGTGGAATATTATTTTCAGGTATGTGACTTTTGGTGACACTGAATTTGTTTAATTCTGTGAAGCTGTGTTACTGTGCCTCTCTAAAAAGACCTCATGGTCCTAATGAGACAAACGGCCAATAGAGGGGCAGGAACAAGGGCAGGTGGGGCTGGCAGGTAAAGAGTATTATTAACAGAAAGAGAAATGACTGGTGTGAAATAATGCTTTTGTACACTACAAAGATTTGTCACTTTTATTGCTTTAAATAAAACGCTGATTGGCCAATAACCACACAGGAAGTATTGGGGAGAGGGGACCAAATAGGAAAACTTTCCAAAGAATTCTCTGGTAACCAGCCAGATGCAGAGGAAGCAAGATGAGAATGCTATACTGAGAAAAGGTACCAAGCCATGTAACTAAATATAAAGAAGAATTATGTGTTAATTTAAATTGTAAGAGCTAGTCAATAATAAGCCTGAGCTAATGGGTCAAGTAATTTATAATTAATATATGGCTCTATGTGTTTATCTGGGACTGAACAGTTGTGGGACTGAATAGGACAGAAACTACCTCTGCCTACAAATGGTGTCCAAATGTTTGGCAGGAATTTCCACATAAAACCTGAGAAAGCTTTTTTTAAAAAAAGATTCTAGACAGACAACAACAGAGTCAAGCACAGTGTTTTGGTAACTGTCTTTTCTCCGTCAGGCTGTTTGCTGGAAGCAAGCAGAGGCATGGATCCTTTCCAGAAAGATTTCCTGACTCAATGGTAGGGCAAAATACTCAGAGCTCTTTTAGAAATTTCTGCAACGAAACACTTAAATGGTATTTATGAGCAGCCAGCATCATGCTTCTTGGAGGTAACATGGACTTAGAAACTCCACAGAGTTGTGGCAATAAACCTGGCTCCCACCAGTACCTCCAGCATGAAGTTAGGCTCTCAAAAAGCTAAGGAATAAGGTGGAGTCAGTGTCAAAACCGCCACTCTAACCTAGCCATAAGGCTCAGCAGATTAAAAACTCACCTGGTTAGAAAATAATTACAGATACACAATAAAGATAGATTCAGATGAAAAGAAATCTAAACAGTGTACAGTGTGTTTAAAAACAGCCATAGGCTTGGGAAAGAAAAGAAAAAGGATAGAGGAAGTCCTTTTAAAAAAAAAGGACACCTTTAATCCCAGCACTGGGAAGGTAGAGGCAGGCAGATTTCTGTTGAGTTCCAGGCCAGCCTGGTCTATGGAGTTGAGTTCCAGGACAGCCAAAGATACACAAAGAAACTCTGTCTCCAAAAGCCAAAAATTAAAAATAAAAGAAATAAAAAAAGAAAGCCACATAAAGATGAAAAATACACAGAAAACTGTCCTGTCCTTGCCTGTATGCTGGGGTAGAAGATGTGTGCTACCACAACCTGACTGAAGTCATCATCCTAACAAGCTGTTTCTTTTGAAAGGACGTCTAACTTTAAAAAAAAAAAAAAAATGAAGAAAATAATAGTTTTAGAAAGAGATGTGATTATCCCTTAATACACAAGTAGAAGAGGCAACAAAGATCAAATTAATACTTAAACTGAGTATAGAAAATCAAATTAAAGGCCTTAGAAGAGACAAACAAACAAAGACAAGCAAGCAAACCCCCAATGAGTCAGGTAGTGGTAGTGCACACCTTTAATCTCAGCACTCGGGAGACAGAGGCAGCTGGATCTCTGAGTTTGAGGCCAGCCTGGTCTACAGAGTGAGTTCCATACAGCCAGGACTGTTACACGGAGAAACCCTGTCTCACCTCTGAGATGAATACTTACAATGGCATAGGCAAGGGACACATTTGCTAGAGGTGAGATTGGGGTGAGGGTTCAACAGAAGGGACAGGGCCTCTGTCACTTAAGACCCTCCTGCTTAAGCACCAGAGAAGGTTTTCTGTTCGCTCTACTCTGCCAAATGATGATTACTGGAAGAGGCTTTTATTTGGTGGATTACAAATACTTCAACACACCCATTCAGATTGCTTTAGGAAAAAAGTGAAACTCTTCAAAATTGCTACCTGCACAGAAAAAAGCCAACATATATGGGGGTTAAACTGCTTGGGATCTGAATTCTTGCTTCTAATAGTTCCAGGCCTGTCATTTCCTTAATAATATCCAATTTTCTAGTAGGCATATTTTGAATGTAAAAAATTCTTTTCACCTCTGTTCAGACATGGAAGTTTGTGCTTTAGAACACAACCAAAGGCGTGCAAAACAAACAGCAGATTCTCTTGAGCAAAGCAAAGACCATTGAAAGATAACACAAAAGCCAAGCCTGGTTCATTTGTGCTTTTGTGTTTTCAAAACTTAAAATATACATTTTATATATGCCATATATATTAAGTGTATATATAAAATTATATATAATTTTAATAAAACAGAGTCAAGAAAGCTAAAAAAGAGTGGTGGTAGAGAACTGTAGACAAAATGAAGAATAGAATGTATAAAAATATAAAAGTAGTTCTGAAATTTTCATAATTCTATGCTAACTTGAAAATAGTCTGGATCACGGCAAGGATATACATACGTGTATGCATGTATGTACATATGTATGGTATGTGTGTGTATGCCTGCGAATGTGCTTGTGCAGATCAGAGGCTTCAGGAGCCTGGCTCTACCGTTCCCTACCTGTTCCTCTGCACAAGGTCTCTCACTGAACATGTGCCTAAGCTGCCAGCCATTGAACTCTTGATCCTCTGGTTTCCGCCCCTACCACCCTGGGGTTTGCAGGCACATGCATGGCTCCATTTCTCTACCACCCTGGGGTTGCAGGCACATGCATGGCTCCATGCTTCTACCACCCTGGGGTTGCAGGCACATGCATGGCTCCATGCCCCTACCACCCTGGTGTTGCAGGCACATGCATGGCTCCATGCCCCTACCACACTGAGGTTGCAGGCACATGCATGCTCCATGCGCCTTTTCACACGTGTGCTGGGACGTGCATTCAGACTGTCATCCTCGCACACTCTTACCCACTTAGCCGTATCTTCAGTTCCCACATGCACACATTTGAAAACAGAGTATAAATGAAACTGAGCAATGACTATGTAGAGAATGAAGGCATTTCCAGTCTTCACACTTTCCCATAATTCACACATTCTGCCACGTGGTGAGTGTTCAAGAGCGCCTGGTGGAATTCTGTGCCTAGTCCTTGGGTTGGACCTTCAATAAGAGCCCTTAGGGCAGCGTCGCCCAATTCTCTGCACATATGGCCACACCTGTTTCATAGAAAACAAGTCCAGTGCTTCTCTATGTTTCCTTGCTCTTCTGGATTCCTGCTGAACTTCTCAGTGGCTAACAGCTGGGGAGACGCTAGACGCAGCGTCGGTGCTCAGCGGGGCGTTACGGTAAAGGTAGCTTAACAGGAGCACAGGCTGAGCAACCCTGGACACGACAGCAGACTGAACCTCGATTTCTACTCTGTCCCGGATGTGGAAAGTGTATGAAAGATGGAGTCTAACCACCTGAGTGACATGGATGCCACACAATTTGTCCTCTGAGCGCTGGGGTAGACCATGCCAGCTTACTGCACTCCACATGTCTCTGAAACACTAGGGTTATTTCATTTATGAACAGTACCAACATGCATTACATACGCTGTCAGGATCAACTCACAATCAATATGAATACGTTCCACATGCCACAAACGCAAAGGACTTGTGATCATGATATTTCCATCACCCCTAACGGCAAGTTGGGGAACAAAGGGGAAGTACTCATACCCACAGAAGGATTTGTTTGATGGCCACTAACCTGTTTTGAACCATGGTGACTTCATGTAGTGGCCATTTTCCAGCTCCTTAATACCAAAGCTTAGAATTTGATGTGGCTATAGGTGAAATCATGTTTGGCTTGGTGATGGCAACAAACAATTTCTTTTTCAACAGAAGTAGACTTTTGTGCTGACATTTTTGCATTACAGCAGGATACCGTGACAGACATTGCAGCCAGCCCTAAGTAACGATCTCTAGAAAGCCAAGGCCACAGATGACTAGGAGCAGAGAATCCCTGGCTTCTGCAGGGATATGTGGCAACCACAGATCTGGAAGCAGCAGATTTGCAAACACTCTTAGGCTCGGAATGTGAAGAACCAAAGATCTATTTCTATACAGAAGAAAGGCTTTAGCTGTTCTATGTGGTTGGTCAGATCTGGGTGAATCCCACAAGCTAAAATCCTGAGCAATCTGATTCAGTAACAACAACACACATGTAAAAGCATCGTGTGCACATGCTCTAGCATCTGACAGATATGATCTAAGCACAGGGACCCTTTCCAATGTGACAGTCAGCCTCGGCATGAACACAGCTCTGCCTCCTGTATACACTCTGTTTCCTGCTTTACCAACTGGAATTTATGTCTCTAGAGTGTCATCAACCTCACCTGATAAAACGAAAGTTTGAATAAGACAAGTACGTGCCCATGTACCTGGAGTCAGGTGATCTCCTTCTTAAGCCCTATTTGGTAAAAGGATATGAGACGACTTCCAGACCCAGGCCTTCTCAAGTCAGCTAGCCCATCTCCTGATAATAGAATCTGGCTTTTCTACCCATCCAGGACAGCTGAGTTTTTGACGATGCCTTTCTAAAGCAGTAGGAGGCAAGTCTGTAGATACAGAACACATCCCTGCTCCATAAAATGGGGGGGCAGAATTCCTTCAAAAAGCCCCAATCAATGCAGGTAGGAGCCCCATCTGAACTCTCAAGAACTAAGAAGGTATCACAGAGTCAGCACACCGAATGTGTGAACGGCTAATGCACATGAAAGACTGCCTGCCTCCTTAAAACTATCTCAGTAGAGCCTATATACATGGGTCTGACCTAGGTCCTCTGCACATTATGATTATGCAGCTTGGTGCTCTTGTGGGACTCCTAACAGAAGGAGTGAGGGATGTCTCTGACTCTTTTGCCTGCTCTTGGGACCCTTTTCCTTTTACTAGGCTGCCTCATCCAGTCTTGATATGGTATGTGCCCAGTCTTATTGCAATTTGTATGCCATGTTTGGTTGGTAACCCTGAGAAGTCTGCTCTTTACTGAAAGGAAACAAAAGAGGAGTGGATCTGGGAGAAAGAGAAACTGGGGGAAAAGGACTGGAAGGAGAAGAGGAGTGGAAATTGTGGCCTGGGATGTAATATATGAGAGAAGAATAGACAGACACACTGGTGGATAGATATTTTTTTGAAGATCTCAGTAACCCACCATTATCCTGGTATGTGCCCAAGCCTAGACCCAGAAGACAACCTTGAGTTCTACTCAGCTTTGACTATCTTCTGTCCACTAAGCTGCCAAATCTTGTGAGGCTGTCTCTTTTTCCTCTTGAATCCATTTACTTATCCCATCACACTTACTATCAACTTGGCCAGAGCTTTATCAATCCCATATTAGAAAGTGGTCAACTAGTGGTCATCTCTTTGGTCATGTATTTCTCCATTTGAGTTCCCATGAGCAAGCAGCATGATCCTTCTGAAACATAAATCTAGCTATGCTAGCCTCACCGAGATTCTACTTGGTATGAGTGGAGGCCTGAGGCTGCTTGCTACCCATGTTCTGTAAGGTATTTCTCAAGATGCAGCACCTTCCTATTGAAGTACTAGATCTGACAATGATCCTAGACTTTTTCCAGAGGTCAGAGCCATTGGAAGCTACCTGGACGAAGAGGAAACTAAAATCGTAATGACTTTATATGAAACATGCACCCGACCATAAAAGTAGGGTATTAGTTACTTTTCTCATTGTTGTTGACTAAATACAAATTCTTTTGTTGTGGTTGCTGTTATTTTTACTTTTTGAGACAGGGTTTCTCTGTGTAGCCCTGGCTGTCCTAAACTCATCCTATAGAACAGGCTGGCCTCCAATTAAGAGAGCTGCTTGCCTCTGCCTCCCAAGTGCCTTGACTAAAGGTGGGTGTCAATACCACCAGGCTTCCACGATGTTTCTTAACAATATCAGTTAATAATAAAATCTGCTTATAAATTAGCATACATATAATTAAAGTTTTGGTTTAAGAGATGAAAGTAAAGGAATATGAAGAGATTAATAAAAATACACATATTTGCCTTTAATACTAGCATTTATGAGAAACAGGTAGACGGTTCTCTGTGAGTTCAGGGCCTGTCTGGTATATATAGCAAGCTCTAAGTTCCACTAAGGCTACCCTGTCTCAAAAAATACATAAAAATACATACATAAAATTATTCATGAAGTGGAGATGAAAGAATTGGGCATAAATAAATAGCAATCGTGCCTGCATTAGTTCAAAGGGAGTAAGTTATGTGGCCCCCAGGTCATCTGAAACCCTTCCCCAGAAATGAAAAACAGGAATGCAGAAAGTAGGCTTTGTGTCCCTGCTGTTCAATCCTGCATTGGTGAAATCCATAAACAATGTAGAGACAAGAACATACAAGCTTTGTCACCACGGTCAGCCACCACCTCGGTGAGTCTGACACACAGATCAGCAGATTGAACCTGTAGAGTGAGATGCTCCAGCCATGCGGTGGTTTATACAGAACACACATTTGCTTAAATAGTGCACAGTATTTATTAAACCAAGGGGGGAGGCTGGGACCTATAGAATGTACACAACCGACCGCTCCACATACAAACTGGGACCTATAGAGTGTACACAACCGACCGCTCCACATACAAGCTGGGACCTACAGAGTGTACACAATCGACCGCTCCGCATACAAGCTGGGACCTATAGAGTGTACACAACCAACCGCTCCGCATACAAGCTGGGACCTATAGAGTGTATACAACCGACCACTCCACATACAAGCTGGGACCTATAGAGTATGCACAACCGACCGCTCCGCATACAAGCTGGGACCTATAGAGTATGCACAACCGATCATTCCACATACAAGCTGGGACCTATAGAGTGTACACAACCGACCGCTCCACATACAAGCTGGGACCTATAGAGTATGCACAACCGACCACTCCACATACAAGCTGGGACCTATAGAGTGTGCACAACCGACCGCTCCACATACAAGCTGGGACCTATAGAGTATGCACAACCGACCACTCCACATACAAGCTGGGACCTATAGAGTGTGCACAACTGACCGCTCCGCATACAAGCTGGGACCTATAGAGTGTGCACAACTGACCGCTCCACATACAAGCTGGGACCTATAGAGTGTGCACAACCGACCACTCCACATACAAGCTGGGACCTATAGAGTATGCACAACCGATCGCTCCGCATACAAGCTGGGACCTATAGAATGTACACAACCGACCGCTCCGCATACAAGCTGGGACCTATAGAGTGTACACAATCAATCGTTCCACATACAAGCTGGGACCTATAGAGTGTACACAACCGACCGCTCCGCATACAAGCTGGGACCTATAGAGTGTGCACAACTCACCGCTCTGCACACAATCAATCGTGGCTCCAACCTGTGCTGGCCTGCACCAGCTGACACCCTTCCTAGGAACATCAGCATTGTCACAATAAACAGAGAAACCACAAGGACGTTCTCTGCGTTCCTACAGCAGCTTCTCTTCCTCATGAGAGATGGACAAGAGGATGTGTGGTGACAACTTTCAAACAGCCAAGCATCTCTCTGCGTGTACAACACTGATGCCAGCCAGGGAGCAGGGCCTGCTTTCTGAGGTCTGCCTTACAGCAGGGAGGTGGGTATACCTGACAAAGCAGAAACCTGAAACACAGGAGACCAAGCTCACTGTCCTGGCTAGGGTTTCTGTTGCTGCAAAGAAACACCAAGCTGGGAGGGAAAGGGCTCATTTGGCTTTCACTTCCACATTATAGCTCATCACTGAAGAAAGTCAAGACAGGAACTCAAACAGGACAGGAACCTGGACACAGGAGCTGATGCAGAGGCCATGGAGGAATACTGCTTACTGGCTTGCTCTCCATGGCTTGCTCAGCCTGCTTTCTTAAAACACCCAGGACCACCAGCCCAGGGATTGCACCACCCGTAACAGGTTGGGCCCTCCCCACCAATCAATCACTAATTTTAAAAATGCCTTACTGACCTTATCTTTTGGAAGCATTTTCTCAGTTGAGGTTCCCTCCCCTCAGATGACTATAGCTTGTATCAAGCTGGCATAAAACTAATGAGCACACTCACTTTCATATTCCAGAAGCTATGTGTAGCCAGTAACGAGCCCATGAAGAAAACAAGAGGCCTGAAGTAGGGGCTCGGAGCTCAACCTGCCTAGAGTCAGGAATTTAGAGACAGTAAATAAAACACGTGAAATGTGGGGAAAGTGACCCAAAGTGACATCAAATCCAGCACAAATGAAATCTTCTCTCAATTCATTTACTCACTCTTTCTCCCTGGTCTGAAGTTGGGTTTAAAGCAAAGTCCTTGTCAATATCCTTAGGTGCTAATAGCCACTTTAAATCAGTAAAAGTCTAAGGCATCCACTCTGACTCCAAAGTCCAAATCATCCCGTGTGTGACACTGTGGGATACTCCCATTAACTGTCAGGGATCAGAGTCGAGTTTAAGCAAAGGACTTACAAGCTTCAGCTGAAAACAGAACACACAATGCTGAATCACCTAATCCTGGAGTCACACTCCCCACCTCTTGAGGAAGGCCAAGAAGCTGCCATGAGTAGCTGACTATTGACTGGCCACAGTATAATTGGCACTTGCTTAAAGGGAACAATGCAATCATCCTTACAATTGCCGAGGTCCCACTAAAACCAAAAGTTAGACTGTGTTCCACAGAGTCACTTTGAGGCATCTGTCTCAACAGCATTACTGTAATTACTCCTCGCCAGAGGAACACCGCCTCCTACCGTGTCCAATGTCCTGTGTAAGCAGCAACAAACACTACCGCCTGTTCCACTCCCCACCTAAGTTACTGAACTATATGTCCCTATAGAACCGGAAAAAACATTCACAGACATTAACATGTTTAACAAGGGAAATACGAAACCAGGGGTAAGGTATCTTGTCCTTGGTTTTTGCTTTTTTGGAAGGAGGGGGTGGGTGGGGACGTAACTGATAAAGGGTCTCACTCTGTATTCCAGCCTCGCCTTGAACCTGTAGCAAGCAGTCTTTCTATCTCAGCCTCCTGAGTACTGAGATTTCAGACAAGATGCACCAGGCCGGATGCAAGGTATCTTGGAAGTTTGGTACGGATAATAAGAGCAATCTTAAAAGCCTGACAAATTCTGTGTCTGCACCAATATAATCAAAAGTCTAAGAGAGGGCCAAGGGAGATGGCCCAGTCAATAAAGTGCATCTAAGTTCAACCTCTAGAAACCTTCATAAAAGAATTAATAAAACAAAGTACAGGGCGGCACACTGGTGTAATTGACACCACGTTAGAGGCACCCTTACCCTAACATCTGCCACAACGTGAACAAAAACCTAAACCATCAAAGACCTGGTCCATAGTTCCCGGATCTAGGAAAGTCCCTAAACGTACTAACCTTGTTTTTTGGCGTCTATAGCTCTGCTTCTTGCCAACTGAAGGGTATCAACCAGAATTTGGTTTTTGTACATAGAAAACAAAGAACTGTGAGGATCTAAGCTGCGTGATTTGTTTAAGTTTCCCGTGTAATCGATGGCCAGCAATAAAGACTTTCTATTCGGCCGGGTGGTGGTGGGACAGAAGTAGATGGATCTCTGTGAGTTCAAGGTCAGCCTGGTCTACAAGAGCTGCTTCCAGGATAGGCTCCAAACCCTGTCTCAAAAAACCAAACAAAGACTTCCTATTCAGCTTTCAAAGTGTCTGAGTATATTGTCTTAGGAGAAAGCTTTTGTAACCTCAGTATTTGGGAGGCGGAGTGAGGTGGATTCCTGAGCTTGCTGGTCAGCCATCCTAGCCGACTTCAATTTCTAGCTAAGGAAGGCCATGTCTCAAAATAACAAGTGGATTCTGTGTGGGAAATAATAGCCAAGGGTGTCCCGGCCTCTACACACACACACACACACACACACACACACACAGACACACACAGACACACACACAGACATACACAATGAAAAAGTCCAAAAAGGAAGCTTCTTAGGACACTAACGAGCTACACACGCCAGTCCGCCTAAGCGTGGATGCCACAACATGCTTATAAAGAAGAAGCACTGCTGGGGAGTTGGCTGTTTCCATCCCCACCACTCCATCCCAGCTCTGCCTTCATCCCCTGCATCTGGAAGCCACAACATGCTTATAAAGAAGAAGCACCGCTGGGGGAGTTGGCTGTTTCCATCCCCACCACTCCATCCCAGCTCTGCCTTCATCCCCTGCATCTGGAAATGTCTACAGCAAGGAAAAGAACCAGATGAGCTGAGATACTAACACAGAAGTGAAGAACAAGGAACTGAAGGTGATTTCTCGGGCAGCTCTCCCCCAGGCTCAGAGAGAAAGAACCCGGAAGACTAACAGCCACCATGGGATTTTAAGTAATAGATTTTGGAAGAGAAATGTGATCAATGAAGAAACAAGATGAGTTAATAAACATCCAAAAGAAATTAATTCCTTATGGATATTTGTATACCAATAGATATTGACCTCCCCCCAGAGACTAAATATTAATGTGGAAATTTAAAAAAAAAATGACACTTGAATAGGAAAAAAAAATCAAGCCATAATCACAATTTTATTTTTTAATACATTTTTGGTTAGTCTACAAGAGATGGGATTCATTATAGCATTATCACAGAATAAGAACAGTCTAATTGTATTTTAAAATACTGTTTAAAATCTCATCAGTGGTCCACTGATCCAATCACAACAGAGGTGAAGAAGAAACAGGGAAGGAACTAAGCTAGCTTAGGAGAGGAACTGGGAAGGCAATAAATTCCCTCTCACAGCAGGTATAGCCTACCATGGCCACCCAAGGCAGCAATCTCCAAATCTGTAGGCATGCTTTCTAAAACTGCCTGGATGATTTCAATATGCACCAATCGGAGACTTGGAGGCTTAATCTACTTAAGACCTCGAGGGAACAACTCTCCAGTCGGAGGCAGCATCTGCTAGCTTTCTCAGGAAAACACAGTACCGGTGCATAGTGGGACATCCGGGCACAAATCCCAGTGCAACTGATTCTGCTCTTAAAGAACAACAAATGCTCTTAGGCACTGAGACATCTTTCCAGCCCTGTGATTTTGCCTTCTTTGACCTCGTAACCTTTAGGAGATCATTTCACACTCTCAAACAGGAAGAGGTCCATGTAATCCTACATTTTCAACCTACTGAAAAAGAAATACTTCTAAATTTCTAGTCTTACAAACCTGTGGTGAATTGGGCTCCGGGACAAAAACAAGAAATTATACTGGATTATTTTTTTCCTTTTCACTTTTCCACTTTTTAAGAATAAGACTTCAGGAGCAGGAGAGATTGCTCAACAGTTCCATAGGGCACAGGTTTGGTTCCCAGCACCGACAAGGCAAGTGACTCCCAACCATCTGTAACTCATCCCAGGGAATCCAAGGCTGTTTTCCGGCTCCACTGAACAATGCACACAGTTGCACAGACGTTCAGTCAAGACGCCCATACACATAAATTACAATCGTTAAAAAAGGAGATATTGGCAGAACGAAAATACAAGTAAGACCTTTAAAATAAGACCTTCTGATATATTATAAGGAACTGTAAGAAAAAACAATTCAGGGTAAAAATATCTGGCAACTAAAGAAAAAAGAATTCGACCCACCAGCAAAAACTGCGTGAACTCTGCATAGTTAAGGTGTCTTTGCCTTTCTTTTCCAAAATGCAGTTGCACAAACTCTGAATCCCAGTTAAACGGGATATGCTGGTGAATTGTACTCTGTCCAAACACTTGCTTGACATCCTCTGAAAAAGAAAAAAAGAAAAAAAAAAACGGTGAAAATAAGAAGAGTTGGATTCTTTCGTAGATGAACTCAAATGAGCATTTCTACTTTAAAAGTAACTCAAATATGAATGCCTATACAAAATAAAAAAAAAAAAACTTAGCAGAAACAGAAGTCAGAAAACCCATGGGAAACCTTGAAATATTCAAGTTAATAATCTTACCAAATGGGAAGAAAAAGCTATGTGAAAAGCTAAATTTTTATCTCATTTGTTCTGCTTCCACACAGAGTGGCTGTTTATAGTGGATGGGACCTGATCGTTAGCGGCTGTGCTGGCTTGGATGAGAAGTGTCTCTCATAGGCCCACATATTTGAACCCCTGGTCCCCCACAGGAGATGCTGTGTGGGGAACTCAAGGAACTTTTAGGGGGTGGAGGCTTGCTGAAGAAAAGTGTCACTGGGGGCAGGCTGTGAGAGTTTATGTCTCCCTCCTCTGCTTCCTGTGTGTGGATGTAAATATGATCAGCCAGCTTCCTGCTTCTGCCATCTGCAATCATCCCTTCCCCCCAGACTCTCTGTCTGGAATCATACGCCAAAGTAAGCTTTTCTCTGGAAGTTTCTTTTAGTCATGGTGTTTTACCATAGCCACCAAAAAGTATCTAACACAGAAGCAGAAGAGCCAGATAGAAGACTCGATTAACGGTAACCACAACAAATAAAAAAGTCCATTATCAAGATTTTGAAAGATTCAGTCCCTAAAAAAAAGAACTGAAGCCAGTTGTAAATTCTTCAAGCTCACCTTGCAGTAAAAGACAAGAAGAAAAGCCCGCAAGCAGTCTCGAGCTTTTAACTCTAATCCCCACTCCTGCCCCGACAAGACAGGGTCCCTCTGTGCAGACCAGGCTGTCCTGGAACTCAGAGATCTGCCTGCCTCTGCCTCCAGAGTGCTGGGATTAAAAGTGTGCACCACCACCGCCAAGCATAACTTTAAATTTAGCGGGGGTGGGTGGGTGCTGGAGAGAAGTTCAGGTAATTCCATTTCAAGTTGTGCTTCTCAGAGTATTGGCCTCTACTCACCTCTGCTCATCTTAGAAGAAGAGGAGACTGGAGAGTAGCTCATTTGTAGAGCACAGGCTGAGCTCTGGGGGAGGGGGCGGGATGGTGCCTGTGTGTGTGCATGACACAAAATAAGAAAGTGCTTTTTCTAAACAAAGTATTATTCAATTACTAGTCTCCACCCATGATGATGATGTGCCTATAGAAGGGGATGAGAAAACACAGGAGGATACTGTCGGATTTTCTCCTTGTTTACACCTGATTTAATGTATGTGTCAAAGGTACTCATTTTTATAAGTAAACTAAGCCTGGTTCCTTCTATTCCCCCTTTCCAAAGGAAGTAAGAGAAAAAGACAAAGTTCTCGAACCTCTTAGGGTCCAGAATCCCTTGAGCTCGTTTCTGCTGCTCTCCCCAAATTTCCTGCTTCCACCTCACTATGCCCACAAAATTTTCATTCCGTGTTTTTAACGGTTCCAAAAAATTTTACTTGTTATGAAAATAGCAAGGCCACCATCAGCATATGGTTGTATGTGTTTGCATAGTGGAGGTAATAAAAATCAAAATTATGCTGGGTAAATATTTTATAAATGGTGGCAAAAAACCTCAGGCTGACCATGGTGAGGACAATAAAATAAAAATTTTAAAGTACAGTCTTCAAGTTTTCTTAGAGAGAGAGGGGGGTCTATAAGGGGAAAAAACATAACCAATAATTAAGATTTAAAAGAAAAAATTGGTAGAGAGGAAGAAAGGTACCCAGAACACGTGTGCAGGTTCAATAAAATTATTAGCTGAGCGATTCCCTCTGTACTGGGAAGCCTCTGAGTTGAAATTCAAATGTCCAAGGCTCTAATGCTACTAAATAACACAGCCACCATTTCTTGGGTGCTCACCAAGGGACAGGATTATTCTAAGGGCTAGAGCCAGACTTCCTTCTGCAGCAAAGCATCCTAAAATAGCCTGCAGTTCCTGCCCAGTTGTGTGTGCGCACCTCAGCATGGAGCAGGCCCCAGGGAGAATCAAAGGCACCAGTCTGCTAATCGATACATTAGCAAATAAATGAGCAGACACCACCAAAACCACACAAGGATTTGTTTTCACACTTTAAATAAGTTTTACATTGCAATGAGTTCTTAAACGAGAACTCAGGTAAGAGGAAGACTCCTTGCTGCCATGTCGTAGATGGAAATCATGTTCATGCACAGGTTACAGGACGGCTGTCAACAGCATCCTCTCTTGGCCTTCTTTCATGTCTCATGGAAAGTAAGAGAAGGCACTTAACAGATAGAATATATATATATATATCCAAGGCACCCAGGAATTTTAGTGCCCACCTGGCCTGTGGAAGAAGGAAATCTAAAGAAAGTAAAAACACATGCTAAAGCTTTTGGCTCCTTTTGAAGGCCTAAAACCCCCTATATATACTTATATCTATACATATACATCTACACATATATATAAGCGTAAATAAATTAATGACTAAGTTTAAAATAGGCTTCATTCTAACCGATAACTTTATTTTTTTTCCTATAATTAGCTGTCATCTACACTACTTCCTTGAAGTCAAAACCGTGAGCCAGCAGAGTGCTTTCCCACAATCCCAAAGAGCCTGAACTTCTAATTCTGAAGCCAAGCCCTGCCCTTTAGAAACCAGGATATCACTGAGATATTGCTAAAATCAAGGATCTATCAATCCCAGTTATTAAAGTAAGATATCTATGTGTTCTAGATCTATCAATCCCAGTTATTAAAATAAGATATCTGTGTGTTCTGTGTGCATGCATTAGTCCAGATTTACTACACATCTCTCGGTTCCAAACAGTGTAGTAATAGGGGGCGGCAGGGCTGCGTCCCCCACACCCGGCCGCCCACATGGCTAGCTTATGCCCAAAATAATTACACAGACACTGTATTCTTTTAATCACTGCTTGGCCCTTTAGCCCTAGCCCTTACTGGCTAATTCTCACATCCCGATCAACCCATCTCTAATAATCTGTGAGAACCGGTCTTACCGGGAAGATTCTAGCCTAGTCCATCCTGGGTCTTCATGCTGGGAGCGGGGCATGGCGTCTCTCTCAGGCGTCTGCTCCTGAGAGGAAAGCTGTGGAGACTCCGACCTCACTTCCTCTTCCTCCCAGTGTTCTGTCCTGTTTTCTCCTCCCACCTATCCTCTAACCAATAAAATGGGCCAGGGCAGTGCCTTTATTAGCCAATGACCTCTTAACCCCTTGACAGCACAGGCCCCATTGTACACATCTGGTTCTCCTTCCTGGCTGGCACAGTAGTAGGCAGGGAACAACTTCTCTTTAAGTAGTTTTTCAATTGAAGTCAGCCAGCAAAAGTTCACAATAGTCAGCAGGTCAAAGACAGTAGGTGTCTGAAGCATTATGGTTTCCCTTGCGGCAGAGTGGTTTCTGTAATCGGTGTGTGGCAGTCTATTGGCCGGGGTGCTCATCCCGAATCCCTCTTCCCAGTGCCTTCAGGTCTATAGAGGAGAAATGATCTTCGTTCACCAAAACCCCCACGTGTTTTCTGGCATAAGGGACCTTTTTATGAAATGAGCTTAGTAAGTCATGGAAGAGATTCACTCATGATTGTTAGCTCTCCACTGAAACAGGCAACAAATATCAAAGAAAAGGCTGGGGTAGTTTCCAGATCACGCAGCACAACACAGTCATGTGTAGGGCCAGTCATGCATGGACCTTGGAGGGCAGAGGGCCACATGGTCCTTGCGACTGTGAACTTTTTGGAAGTGGACAGCATGAACACTAGGTATGGATGTAGGAGGGTCTTCTGTCTATGCGTTACTTTTCATTGGTTAATAACGAAACTGCCTTGGCCTTTTGATAGGACAGCAGCTTAGATAGACAGAGTAGACCTAACAGAATGCTGGG
This sequence comes from Microtus oregoni, assembly GCF_018167655.1. NCBI lineage: Eukaryota > Metazoa > Chordata > Mammalia > Rodentia > Cricetidae > Microtus > Microtus oregoni. Next base: position 4,043,727 of record NW_024543085.1, read on the forward strand.
AGAAAGAAAGCAGAGTCAGACAGACGCCATGATTCCCCTTCTCGAGACGGATGCTGGCTAGACTCATGCTGGTAAGCCACGACCTCGTGGTAGCATACAGATTATTAGATATGGGTTAGTCAAGATGTGAGAGTTAGCCAATAAGAGGCTAGAACTAATGGGCCAAGTAGTGCTTAAATGAATACAGTTTCCATGTAATTATTTTGGGTGTAAACTAGCCGGAGAGCTGGGCAGCGGGAAGCGGCTCACTGATCCCTTTACTACACTAAGAAATCTTCCAAACATGGCCCAATTACGTGACTCTACATGGTCGTCACATAGCAGCTGCTGGAAAATGGAAGTCAAGCAGAGCTAACTGCAACTCCGAACCAGCAGAGCATAAGCACTGCACCCACTTCTGGGGAGAATCGTGTACCATGGGAGGTGATGGGCTACACCCAGGTCTGACCCCTCGGAATTCATCAGGATCAAGTCCAAGGGCATAAGCACTGTGTGTGGGTTTCCACAGCAAGGAAGCAGAATTTGAAGAAGGAAGGCACAGAAATGGGAGAGAAAAGCTTTTTGGCTTCCAATGCCAGCTCTGAAGACTATCATAAATTTATTCAGGGGTGCTCTCCTATGAGTTCTGAAGCAAGAAGCAAAGTTTGTTTCTTCTGAGAGGTTCAGACAAGGTATGAGTCCAAAGTCACCCTGAGAGGTAACAGATCCTGCCCCAGACCGTCAAGGCGTTTCCATAGCCTGCCCACAGCAAATCTGTTAGTTTTAAACTCCTAAGATTTGATGCTACACTTGCAGGAAAAAGGAAATAATGTTCTGTATAGAGGGCGGGAAGGCAAGAAGTAGAGTCATGATGTGACACACGGCTCAGATCCTACAAAACTCCATCGTCACCCTCCTGACCAAGTGCACTCGCCAAGCAAGGAGACTGGTCACAGCCAGTGATGTGCAGAGCCCAGAAGGCCCTTTCTGTTCACCTTCCCATCTAATGGACTCTTAGGAAACCTTCAAACATTCATTTCTGCCATCCGATAAACACACGGCATTTTTCTCCAAAATTATTTTGGGACCATCAATCTGAACAGCTTGTTCCGCCTCAACAAATGGCTGGGTGTCATTCATTTTCTAAAAGTTGTGCCTTCAGGTTTACAAACAGAACCTGTAAGGGAAATACGATAGGTCCGTGGCATTTACCCCTCACTTTGGAAAACACGAAAATGCTAATGATTCTCCTTAGGGGCACAGAGACCTTTCTCATTTAACCATGGATTGCCTAAGAAGTCTCCAAGGCTTGTGAGGTAATGAGGAGAGTATGCCTCGTCTGACAGCTAGGAAATGGGAAAGGAAGAAACAAAACAACATGGGTATGGATACCCAGTTAAGCTCCACACTCTGGCTTCCCTAGGAATGGGCTCTACCATAAACAACTTCCGGAATTCAACTTAGGACTGTCCTATGACTAAGACCTCACCATTTCCAGACCTTTCCAGAATTTTCTAGAGCTAAGATAAAGGTGTTGTTTGTTTCTGTTTGGTTTTGATTTTTGAGATTTATTTACTTTTATTTCATGTTTATGGGTATAAGGGTATTTTCCCTGCCGTGTCTGTATAACATGTATGCGCAGTGCTCTCGGGGGCCAGAAGAGGACATTGGATCCTGTGGGACTGGAGGTATACAGAAAGCTGTGCGCCACTATGTGGGTTCTGGGAATCGAACCCAGGACCTTTGGAAGAGCAGTAGCCAGTGCCCTTAAACTCCAAGCCATCTCTACAGCCACTAACCTTAAGTCTTAGGGAAGAAGAAAAAGCCCAAAACTTTTCTGCCATTTTGTTGCTTACTTGGTTATAACTCAACAGCTGAGAGCTTTCTGGTATATTATTACCCCATTACTTACTTAAAAGGAGTGATAAGGAGTGGGAGGCTTCTCCTGGTATAAAAATGGCACTAAAATCAGATCCATGACCCTAAAATCAGTCAACAAAGAAGGCAAGCTGAACTGGCTGCGGAATGGGAGTACAGCACAGGGCACAGGGTGCTGGTGCTCCAATCATTGTGGGGTGATCCCCAAGATGAGGAACTCCTCCTACTTTACAACTGTTGCTACTTCATAACTATAATTTTGCTACTACGGTGAATCATGATGTAAATATCCATGTTTTCAGATGGTCTCAGGCGACCTGTGAACGGGTCATTCGATCCCCGAAACAGTACTGACCCATGGGTTCTGAATCACTGGTTTAGATTAGACAGAGGCACGCTTTTCTAAGCTCAGCTACCCTACCTAAAAGTGAAAGCAAGTAGAACACTTATCTTTCAAAACATAATCATTGCTATTTATGTCTGTGGCAAACCTTTGGAAGGCCTATTGCTCAGACCAGATCAACAAGCAATGTGATGTTATTTACCCAACAAGCTTAAGGTTCCTCTGAGTTTACTTATGGGAGTTTTCTCCACTCTTGACTTTCCAGCTTAAAATTGACTACACTTTTTATATTGTAAAAACATAATTACAATGGACAGGGTGATGCTAGTCTCTAAGCCCAGAAGAATGAGGTCGGAGGATTGCAAATTTAAAGCCAGCTTGGGCTACATAGTGAGATCTGGCCTTAAAAGTGGTGGGAACAATTACAAAGTAGCAATGCTTCTTTCCTGAAGATGAATGGCCATACAACCTTAAATGACATATGCATTCCCTCCAAAACCTATCAGCCTTCTAGCAGAAACACGGTGGTCTCTGATAGATGTAAGACTTCTAAAAGCTGCTTCACAATCAATTGCTCTTCACACACACACACACACACACACACAGTACCAAGCATGCTACTAAAAAGTAAGCCAGTATGCTAGTAAGCCAGTATGGCCAGATCAGAGATCATCATACAAAACTCAACTGTATTTTTTACATATATGAAATAGCAGTCTAAAAACAAAATTAAGGAAACAATCCCATATGCAATGTCTTCAAAAAAAAACAACATTACTCAGCAGTAAAAAACAAGGACTTCTTGAATTTTGCATACAAATGGATGGAAATAGAAAACACTATCCTGAGTGAGGTAAGCCAGACCCAAAAAGAGGAACATGGGATGTACTCACTCATATTTGGTTTCTAGCCATAAATAAAGGACATTGAGCTTATAATTCATGTTCCTAGAGAAGCTAAATAAGGTGAATCCAAAGACAAACACATAGGCATCCTCAGGAATATTAACCTTCATCAGGCGATGAAAGGAGACAGAGACAGAGACCCACACGGGAACACCGGACAGAAATCTCAAGGTCCAAATCAGGAGCAGAAGGAGACGGAGCACGAGCAAGGAACTCAGGACCACAAGGGGTGCACCCACACACTAAGACAATGGGGATGTTCTATTGGGATCTCACCAAGGCCAGCTGGCCTAGGTCTGAAAAAGCATGGGATAAATCCGGACTAGCTGAACATAGCGGACAATGAGGAATACTGAGAATTCAAGAACAATTGCAGTGGGTTTTTGATCCTACTGCACGTACTGGCTTTGTGGGAGCCTAGGCAGTTTGAATGCTCACCTTACGAGACCTGGATAGAGGTGGGCAGTCCTTGGGCTTCCCACAGGTCAGGGAACCCTGATTGCTCTTCGAGCAGATGAGGGAGGGGGACTTGATCGGGGTAGGGGGAGGGAAATGGGAAGCGGTTGTGGGGACGAGGCAGAAATCCTTAATAAATAAATAAATTTAAAAAAAACAACAAATTTAATAAAAAGATAGAAAAACATCTCTTTTCTAAACACCACAAACTGCTATTGATTAGAGGAGCTAATATTGTTGAAATTTCCACCAGGGTTGTGGCTTATCCTAGAATCTAGCACTCAGGAGCCTGAAGCAAACAGCATATAGAAATTCCCTCCTAAAATCCTAGCTGGCTTCTTGAGGAAACAGACAAGCTGATTCTCAAGTGCATATAAGAACTCAAGGATTTCTGAAGAGCCCATGAAATACAAGATCAGAGTTGGTTTCCATGAGTACAAAATTACTGCAAACCAAGACGGTGGTTGCATCGTAGGAGAGACTAACAGAAAAACAAAGCGAGGCAAGAACAAAGATCTAAAGTCAAGCATGAGTGCTTGCCACCAGTAGATCCCAACAAAGATGACTGGCAATCCAACAAGAAAGATGAATCTTTACAAGGGACAGGCACAAGGGACTTTTACCGGCAAAAGAACCAACTCCAGCTCTGACCTCCTACTCGAGACAGATCAGAAACCTACATGTAAGAGCTAAAGCTATGAAGAAGCTAAGGTGTAAAGATATGGGTATACATAGTAAAGGCACGGTCCTGGTGGCTTTGGATTAGGAAACAGTTGATGATAGAGAAAAAAGAAAATAAACAAAAGAGAACTGGAGAAATTGAACATTATCCAAACTTTTGTATTCTCCTCCAAAATGCAAAAATAACTTCCAGACTAGGGGTGGTTTAGAAATCATGCCTGATAAGGAACTCTAGAATACAGAAAGGACTCTCCCAACTCAGAAATGGAGACAGGTCCACTTTATCTTTGGTGATTTTGTGTGTGTGTGTGTGTGTGTGTGTGTGTGTGTGTGTGTCTGTGTGAAGAGGATGGAGAGGGTCACATCCCCTGGAGCTGAAGCGACAGACAATTGTGAGCTGCCTGTTGGTGCTGGGACTCGAATTTGGGTCAGGTCCAAGAACAATATGTGCTCTTAACCACTGAGGCTTCTCTCTGGCTCTGAAAATTCTCCTTAAAATGGACAGAGGATAAAAGGACAGTCTTAAAATGGAAAGAACTGAGTAGCCATTTGTTCAGAGTGACATAAAAATAAGTACATGAAATGGTTTAACGTCATTGGCATTAGGAGGGTGAAGACCTACAGCTTACACTTAACCAGGGGAGCCATAACTAAGACGACTAAAACAAGCGTTGCCAAGAATGGGAAGAAACAGAATCCTCAAAAACTGGTGGAAATATAAAATGTCACTGTGGAAAAGAGGTCACACCCAGAGTAAATGTCTGACCTAACAATGCCATGTCCAAGTGTGCAGTCATAACAAATGAAGCTGCCTAGCCACACACAGTATGGACATGAGTGCTCATAGCAGTATTGTTCATTGCCCCAAACAGTAACAACCTATGTACTCAGTAACAGACAGGCAAGACAACAGGTGCTAAATCCAACAATTTTAAAAGGAATAATTATATGTTAATATGTGGACAAGTGTGCTAATGTGTGGGGGAACCTTGTAAACATGATGCTAAAAAAAAAAAATAAAGTCTGTACTAATAGATCCCATAGCCCATGAGTTGATTTACATGAAACCCGCAAGATGGCTCAGCAGGTGAGGGCACCTGTCACCAAGCCTCCTGATGACCTGAGTCACACACACACACACACACACACACAATGGGACATGCACACACACAATAAATAAACATTAAAAAACAATGCTAAGAACAAATTGATACAGACAGGAAGTAGGTTAAGGGTTGCCTTAGGCTAGAAAAATCCAAAGAGCCAATGGGGTGTTCAGGGGAAACAGTTAACTACTAACAAATACAGGTTCCCTTATGGTGAAGAAATGTTCTAAATTTCCAAGTGTTGATGGATGTGCAAATCTGTGACTGTACTTAATGCCAAAGAATTATGCAGCTAGGAAGAGTAAATGGGAGTGTTTTAAATCTCATAAAGCACTTTTAAAAAAATAAGTGACGGCTACAGATTCTCCTCCGACTAATTACTACCACTGGGGAAACTGCCTGACTCAATGCTCAGTCACTAAAGTGAAATAAAATACCTGTCGTGGAGAGTTATTTGAGCTGAGTGGGCCTACTACAATGTTCCGCACATAGGAGGTGCGGTGGCCACTAAGATGGAAAACTCCAAAATGAAAAGTCTTAATTATACTAAATATTATTTGGGCACTAAATATTTACAGATTTTTTTTTTAAATCAAGCAGTGTGCTTTGGAAATACCATAGCTCATAAACCTCTCAAAAGACACCAGTTTTCCTGCAACATTTAAAATCTATCCTTCCTTGTGCTTGGATGCTGAAATTTTGAATGAAAAGTGATAGAAATCTCCGTAATTTTCTATTATGTTTCTTAAAGTAGGAAATTAAGAAAGATTAAGAACCCCCACTCTTTACTCTGAAGATCTTTCAAATACTAGAAATATTTAATTGGCAAATTACTAGCAGATGCCATTAAGTGGTTAGACTGAATTTGTTTTTACAAATTCTATGGGCTCTTATGCCTTAACCTCCACCGCACTATAATCTGAAATCAGCAAGGTCTTCACTTATGCAAATTTTAACTTTCTACATCTTTGTTTCCATACAGAATAACCAAATTAATGCTCTTTAATTTGTAGAAGATTCACTTTTTGAAGCTTCAAATCAGTGAAAACGAGTTTCCCATTAAGATGGAAAAAGATTCATCAAGCTATATTATTCTAAACCCTAAACCATAATATCTCTCCTATTGATCCTAAAAAGTCTATTAATACAATAAATACAAAAAGGATGTTTCTGTTAAACACCACAGTGAGCCCTTTTAAGAGACAAGGGAACTGTAGCACCGTCACCCTCTCTCTGAAGGGTTCCCTGCTTTGTCTAAATCTTAATCCTCAAAGAAAATTTGTGCTGTTTCTTTAAGAAGTAGTATTTCACCTGCTGTAGGGCTAACCGCAGCTTCCATGGACATGGATTCATGAACTGCACGAGAGAGAAATCTGAACTGGCAAATTAAAGAACACAATGGACGCAGCGGATGTAGACTAGCTTGGTCATGTGACCCGATGTCATGGTTGCCCTTTCAAACCTTTCTACCAAGTGCCTGTTATACCAATCACAGTCAAGGGTCTGAAGAGGAAAGAGCATGCTGGCTACAACTGAAGCTCACCCAAGGAACGTCTAGGAAGAAAATGGAGGTCATTAAAACAGAAAGCATGGAGTACTTCACATAAAATGAGTTTTCTATAAGATCTTACAAAGTTGTCTATTGTTAGTTTGAACACACATGCGGCATACGGTGCTGATGCAGATCTTACACAAACACACACACAGCGAAGCTGAGTTCTACTGAAGCCACCTATGATATCACAGTTAGCAGTCAAGTGTAACTTAAAGCTCTTCCGGTTTTACACCTTGAGAGGAATACAGCTGCCCTACTGAAGGTCACGTGACATTCTGGAGAGAAGACTCTTGAGAGTGCCAGAAAAAAAAGCTGTGATTTCTATGAAACCAGTCACCTTTCCCCCACTGAACTCTCACGCATGGGAGAATAAAAGACATCAGCCATTGTTTGCCTGAAGTGTGACTATGTTCCCTAGGAGAGCATGTTTAACATGCATTTATAAGCCTCACTCCCAAGCATTCAGTTCAGTCCATGGAAGCTGGAGCCAGAGTGTCCACAGTTTTAACAAGCACCATGTGCAGTCACAGGAACAACCCAGGGTCAGCCTCACAGATAAGAACTCTATTCAAAACCAAGGTATCTACAAATGCCGATGCATAACACACCATAAATCACAATAGTGCGTGTTGGTGGACAATGTGGCCAAAAGGCAAAGGGCCAGCAGAGATTTAGCTCCAGACATAAATGGCCTGTCACATGCTAAACCTTGATCAACAGCAATGAGGCCAATGAGCGACTTTCCATGTAGCCACTAGAAAAAATATTTTTCTTATAGTCAAATAATAAGGTCGGCAGCCTTCACATGGAAAGTAAGAAGTCGCTTCAGACGGTGCTTAGAGGCAGCAGCAGACTGTGGTCAAGCTCCAGTGTGCAACAGCAGACTGTGGTCAGTGTCAGACGTGCTGGCTTTAATCATTCGCTGTGTCGATTATCATCATCCTTCATCACCGATGAGGAGCACGGCCAAAATTTGTAAACAGCGTAGGAATCCTAATTCACTCCGTAAATGTGAGCATAATAACTATACTGCTTTAAAAAATTCCTGAGCTAGTTTCCTTAGACGGATGCTAGCAAAAATAATTTTCTCACAAAAGCATTACCATACATTTAACCCTACTTAAGGGCTTCCGAGCAGATGTGCCGCGAAAGCACACCCACAGTGAGCCCATATTAGTAGGAAACTGCTTTATTTCAATTAAAATGTCTAACTATCCACCCCCAACATATACCTAAACTGTAATTTTCTCTAAGAACTTCCAATATGCTCTTGATTTTGTTTCCTTTATCAACCTATCAGAGCAAATCTGCCTTGCAACTGTTGGAAGAAATCAGTCATTAGCAGCAGGATTACAGCAAATTTTCCAATTTAGAAAAACTGTATTTTTATCTCTCTCATACTGAAAGAATGGTATAATTTTACTATTTTTAAATGAGCTGTACAGTTTAAAATAGTCAAATTTCCCCACAACTCCAAGCTTTAGGATTTAGTGCTAGCAGCTCAGCTTTCTGTCTCTACACCTTTCTAAGAAGGAACAAACTCTCTTCGGCTTTCATCTTACACACATACAGGCACACACACGTTCGCATGTGCACAGATGGATGGACAGACAGATGGACAGATGGATAGATGGATGGTAGGGGACCCCCCAATCTAATCTCTCCATACCCTTGCAGAAAACGGTTAACCTCCAGGCCTGTGGTTAACTAAGAATGACTTCGCGTGGATGTTGTGATTTACTCTTCAATTGACATCCTTCCACCCTCTCAACGAGCCTGCCCTTTTTAAGAATGTCCTTATTTTTAAAATGGAGTGATGAAGTAGCAAAAAGTACAATATTTTAGCCATTTGAGCATGGACGATTCTCAAATTATCCCACCAACTGGAAGGGCTCTCTGATACTACTATCTTTCAAAATTGAAGCCATTATGGTCAATCGTGCAAATCCGTATTTAGCTTCTCGTAAATAGCAGATTTTTGACCCAATGAACTGGAACAGGTTCTGAACAGTATCGGAGCTGCCAGGATGCTCCAGCTCAGGCACATCACTATCAGTGTGGAGGAATCTGCTATTAGAACTCACACTTCTCTTACCCGGAACCTTAGCCCCGTTGCAATAGGTAGGAGAGTAGGAATCTTCACCCCCAAATAAAGGACACTCACTATGTTTCTTTCAACAAAATGAACACCATCTTTGTGAAACGGCCAATCTGAAATCAGTCTTAACCACGGTAGTCACAAATGGCTTCCTTTTACACTGAACTCATAAGACTAGGCCTCACGTTTCCCATCTAGGCCTACACTGGGGATGTCCCAGTCTTCTATAAAATCTGCCTTTAACCTTCATGTTCCCATCCTGCTAACTCTCAACCCTTCCTGCAACCTCCCCTGCGGGCTGTTGCAATGTATTTCCTATGTCATCTAGCACGCCTGTTGTCCCAGTGTGCACTGATTTCATGTTTGTCGATGGGGATTCAGGGACAGACTCTGCACGAATCCAGGGAGGGTCCCTCTACGTTATCACTCACATCTGAGAATAAGCTAGCTGAAAAGAAACAGCTTGGAATTAAGAATGAAACTAGTTTAACAATGATCTCAGTTTTATGGGTTTTGCATAGTGTGACACAAACACAGGACAGAAAGGCCACATTCAAACTTGTTCCCCAAAGCTTGTTTAAGCAACGTTGAACAGATTTCTTCCTCCTGCAGGACTTCTCAGTGCCTTTAGAAGCTTGAGCTTTTGCCACATGGCCCTTATTAATATGCACAGGAAACGTTATGTCAAATTAAACAACATCTTTTGAAGTAAAAATTAAAGGGCAACATCACTGTCCTTTCTAATAACAGGGCAAGACTGGACTGGTTTCTGGGGCTTGTGTTTTTTTCTGGTTTTGTGGCAGAGTCTCTGGCCAGGAACTGACAATGTAGCCAGCTGTTCTACACACATGAGAAGTTCTATCTCCCTGCTTCAAACACACAAAGGTCACAGACAGATGTGTTTGAGCCTTGCCCTACTCAGCCTCATCACCACCCACACACACAATTCCAAGCGTTGTCATGGTCCTGAACCAGTGCTTTGAAGAACCAGAACCAGTTCCCAACTACCTCTCCTATAAGATAAACTCCTGCCCTACATCCTGTAGCTGATGTTACATGGTTTCTCCTGCCTCAAAGGCCCCTTCAGTTTCTAAATCTTTACCTTTTAATCTCATCCTGTGCCCAAATCCACCTTCCCACGCTCAGGCAGCCTACTCGAACGGCCTCGATCCTCACCACCCTCTTGCAGGTAGAGGTAACCAGCACACTGTGCTCTTTCTGTCCCACTGGAATGCAGGGAGGAAGTGTTCCTCCAGTTCACTGCTCAACCTGCAGTCCTACAACTTGGTGTATTCAGGAGTTAACACTGCTCCACTCATTCACAGCATTTGAGTCAGTGGCTTGAACCATTGACGTGCTCAAGCCCTCCCTCAACTCCCACACTCCGGGTCTAAGCGCCTACAGGCTTATTTAGAAACAATAGGCATGAACTACTGCATGAAAAATACAGAACCCCTGTGCCTGCCACTTGGTCCCAGCCAGTCTTTCCCCTGCACACTGAGTACTGCACCATCACTCTCTGCTGGGCTCCCTCTCCTTCGCCCTCTCAGCTGTTCTCTCGCCCATCTGCCCTCTCTAACACATCACACCCAACCTGATGAAGAACCCAGAAGTTGTCTTTTACAAATATACCTAGAATCTGGTCAGCAAGATGATCAAGAAGGTAAAGTCACTGGACAGTGTGAGTTTGAGCCCTGGGAATCGCATGGTGGAAATAAATAACTGACTCCCCAAAGTCTTCTGTGGTGTGGGCACATATGTGCACGCACACACACACAAGTAACAAAACAGACCCAGAATCTAAGCAGTCTTGCTGACGCCACCACTGCCTCAAGCCCTGTGTCCCAGCCAATATAAGATCCCAGGTCACTCCTCTCTCAATGCAAAAATCAGGATGACCCTGTTCACCGCCAGCCAGATCTGTCTCTCTTCTGATAGGAAATCCAGCAGCAGCTTCCCACGTTCACCAGCAGAATCCACGCCCTCCCTTCTCTGCAGTGTTCAACCTGTTAGTTCTCTACTTCTCCCCATGGGTTCTCCCCTCTGCTTTTCAAATATGCCACGCACACCCCAATCCTTAGCATCTGGCCCATGGCCATTCTTTGTTCCTGGGAAAGTGGCCTCCACCATCCCAAATCTTTATATCTCTATATCTTTCCAAGTCATTCTGATAGGGCTAAGGATGCTGTAGTGGTTTGAATAAAACAGGTCTGTCTACCACGGGCTCACATATTTGAACACTTGGCACCCAGGGGATAGTGCTGTTCAGAGAGGCTATGGAATCTTCAGGAAGTAGAGCCATGAACGATATAGCAGATCTCTACAACTTGCTTATCATGCCTACTAGAAATGTATGCCCTTTGATTTGGAATGTTACATCATCTCCAGTGCCCAGTAGCTACACTACCGCGTAGATCACTATGTCTTCAGTTCTGCAGCACCTGTCTACCTGAAACTGGGCCTTTTCACTTGGCTTGTCCTCATGGGTTCTTCATGTTGTGTATGCCAGGGGTTCTCTTTTAACCAAATTAACACTTCATTGAGTGAACAGCTTTCATTTTGTTAATCAGGGCTACTAGTTACTCGAGTCCTTTCATATTTTGGCTAGAGTGAATATCATCACCGAGTGCTGATTATCACTTCGCAATCCTGATTCCAATTCTTCTGACTAAGTAGCCAGAAATGACTGCCGGAGTCTGTGGCACTTCTGCTGCAGAGGGCTCTTTCCAGTAATGAAGAGACAAGTCACAAGTGTACCACCAGGCCCACATTGGTCTTCATTGTACGGGAACAGCCTGGAACCCGCAGGCCTTACTTCTAAGAAAGCAAAGGCACACATCCAGTGAGTTCACACCTATTGACTCCAATGACTAGCTGTAAAAACTTCAATTTTCAGTACTCCTAATTCCTCCCATAATTTCAGGACTATTTATATATAATTTATTGTATAGTATAATATATATTACAATTTTAACTTCATGCAAGTATGCAGTTCTGTTACATTAGGTGAAGTTATATTGCTGTGCAACCACCGCCCACCCCAAAATCTTTTCAACTTGTAGAACGGAAGGCTCTGTATCCATTAAAAACTAAACCCGCATTCCTGTCTTCTCCCAGTCCTGCCAATCATCACTCCACTTTCTTCCTGTGTGAACCTATCCTAGGAATTCCAAAAAAAATGGAATTACACACTGCAAATATCCTTTGATGACTGGCTGTCTTTGGTTAATATAATGTCTTCCTGGCTTGTGTGTTATAGATTGCTTGATCGCAGCGGGTTAACCTTCTCTCCCATAAAGAAAGACTTTCCCTCACTCAAGGATATATGAGCAGCTGTCGTACTGTTCTGCAGTATCCACACAGAACAACATCCGTGTGTGTGTGTGTGTGTGTGTGTGTGTGTGTGTGTTTGTGTGTGTGCGTGTGCACTTCCTTAGATAAGCCAGAAGATGCCATCAGAGCCCTGGAAGTACAGGTGGCTATGACCCACAGGCATAGGTACTAGTAACAGTACTGTTCTTCTGAGAACTATGTTAATCACCACCTCCCCAGCGCTGAAAAAGAAGTCCTTAAAGAAGTATCTTTGGTATTGTCCCATTTACACAAACTTTAAAATCAAGCAAGATCAAACGATAGCGAAGAAAGCAAGCTGTAACCACTGGAACTGGGGAAAGTTCTTCCCACCTCTAGCTCTGTCATCTTTGAAATGGACAATGGCCACATCATATAAATTTCATTAAAATGTTCGTTGACAATTTACATGCCTGCTATACACAATGCATGTCAGGAAAGTATGCTTTAAAAACGAAAGTTGAAAAAAATACCACAATATAGGCTAAAGTGCAAATAAAACCATTTAGAACATTCTTTTCTCCACATATATAGAATCACAACTTATTATCTAGAATATTTCACTTATCCTGACATCCTGTCACCAACATGTTCATATAAAATGCTACCTGTAAATGACAATATCAAACTAGAAAGCACAGTAACTGCTGGGGCTGTGGATTAACGAATGGGAGAGGACCCAGCTGATGTGCAGAGAGCCTGGATGAAATCTGTAGAGCTGTAAAAAAGAGACAAAGGAAGAAGAAGAAAGCATAGTGAGAACAAGAATAGCAAAGGTGAATGTTCTCACAGGAAACAGAAAGTAATGAGCTGGATATGAAAGGAAGAAAATTGGCCTAATTGGTGTCTTTTCATTGTACCAAACACAGAGAAGGATTTCAGATAAAAAAGAAAAGAAAAGAAAAGAAAAGAAAAGAAAAGAAAAGAAATGTAAGGCCTCAAGAAACAGGGAAAGGGTTTTTGGAATACGACTTTTGATTACATGTCACACTGTCTGTTGACTTGGGTGAGTAGCAGGGCCGGCATTACTGAAGGTGGGCCTATGGCACCAGTGACAAGCACTGGGGCACCCCAACCCCTCCTGCAGAAGCCGATCTCCTGTGGAAGCCCTATCCACCAAGAGATGAGGCGTGCACCTGCTCTCACCCTGGATAAAATGTAAGGCTGGGGCGTGGGCAGGGAGTGAGACCACTCTCAAACCTTCCCTGCGGTCCAGGGAAAAGTTCCAAGGGGCCAGAGTACAGCGCAGAAACAACGCCCCCTTTATGATCACCACAGCGGACAGAGTCAGTCTGGGATGCCAACATGGAGCCTCCTGCCATTCACCACTTCCAAAGATGCAAAAGGTCCAGGCTAGACATGGAATTTATAAGGGCTAAGGGCAGCGCGTGAACAAGACGGCCACGCCCTGCACTGCAAACCAGCCTCACGTAGACACTCAGGCAGGCTATGCACCTGGACTTCTGCTCTCTGAGGACTTCGGGCTGGTGACAACAAGACTGAGGAGGGAAGTCCTCTTGGCTTGTCCAACCCCACTGCTGTGTGGCTGCCTGGTTGTTTTTATTTCTTCAGATCTAGGATGAATTTCCTAGAACACATTGCTAATTTCTCAGAGCACCATTGGCCAAAGTCCTTAGGCTGCTACCGCCCATTTGACTCTGTTTCCCTGAACAGTTACCCACAACTACATGACAGCCCTATCCCACGAGAAATGTTAGCCCCTTGGTATTAATCTGCAGTTCAAAGGTTATCTGGATCCCTTAGGATTGGGCGCTTCTCTTCGCTGGAATCATCTGGGGTTAATGGCTCAGACGACCCAGGCCATATTTTAATGAGATCGGTATGGGAGCTCCTAACAGATTTATCATAAATGCACACAGGACATGCATTGAACATGTCACCGTATTTAAGTGATGATACAGGTGATGTGAATTATGTAAGGGCAGGGTAGTGGTGGAGGGGCTGTGCATTCTGCACCAGTCACAGGCAGCTGATGACATAAATAAAGTGTGAACACCCCAGAATTGGGATTGTCTATCTCACCCGGCCCGAGAGACGGACAGTGCTCAGCACACCGCAGATGGGTTATGGTAACACTACTGTGTCAAAGGATTTCCCAAAGACTAAGAAAAAAATAGACAAATATCATGGTTTGAATGACAGCGGTCCCCAGGGGCTCATTCATATGAATATTCGCTCTGCAGCTGGTGGAACTATTTTAGAAGGACGAGAAGTATGGTCTTGTTAGAGAATGTGTGTTTGAGTTTTCAAAAGGCTGGAGCCATTCCAGAATGTCTGTCAGTCTGTCTCTGTCTGTTCCCCACCACAACCTCCTTCTTAGGGATTAATATATCAATTCTCAGTTGTTCCTACCACCATGACCTTGAGATGTCATCATCATGGACTCTAACCTATGAGCCCATAAGCCCCAAATTAAACTCTTTCTTCTATAAAGTACCTTGATCATGGTGCCTTATCACAGCAACAGAAAAGTAACTAAGACAAGGCGGGGGGGGGGGGGGGGGGTTACTCAGGCAATTGCTTTAATATTACCATTTTTATAAAGACCTTTACTTTTCACATAGCGCCCATATGTGGTGATGTTTTTCATGTGGTCTGGAAAGAGGAGGCACTGCGTCTGCTTTATAGATAATGTTCAGAAAGCTAAAATCACCCACCCACCCACCATCCTCACACATCCTTTCCAAGGTCATGGGTGACTCTTGTATGTCCGCCCAGCTTCTCCTGTCCTAACACCTCCCCTGTGCTGGGAGCGTCGGGGTCTCTTGATAATGTGAAGTCTCCCTCACAGGCTTGTGTTTCCTAAGACCTGGTCTCCAGTTAGCAGTGGGTTCTGAAGGTTGACAGAAACTGTAGGAGGTAGAGCCTCACTGGGGGATGGATGTCATCAGGACAGACCTTACTTCCTTTCGGTTCCCTGCCTCTGACGGTGTGCAGTATACCCAGCCACATCAGACTCCTGCACCGCGTGTTTCCTGCTGGAGACTGTAGCTCCTGTAACTGTAAGCCAGAATAACTCTCCCCTCCTTAACTTTCAGCCAAGAAAAGTAACTGATACTGTGCGCTTCCTCCACCAGCATGGCTGTTGCCACCAATATCCCTAGTCCCTTTGACTAAAAGAGTGTTGTGTATCAAGGAGTTCACTCTTTACTTTCTTCACCCCAACCCAGCTTCCTCCCATTTCTACTCAAACTTGAAGAGCAAAGGAAGCAGAAGAGGCAACCCACTGTGTGGAACCCAGAAAGTAACACTGCCATAACAAGGTCATTAAACCAACTCCCAGTGGCTCCATGCTACCCTGAGCTTGTGCTCACGGGCTCACTGAAGACTCACACGGTGCCTTTTTGGGGCTGCTCTGCCAGAAGCTGTGTGGACACAGTTGCTGGGGGCCTGGATAGCACTGCCAGAACAAACAAGCGTGGAGGGACAGATGCAGAGCAAAAGGCCAGTACAATAAACCAACTCACCTATGGCATTTTTAGCTCCACTTCTGATAAGAAACTGTGCACAGGGACAAGACAGCAAAGCTGAGGTGGTGAACTATGCTTGGTTGAAAACCTGCACTGTGTGACATCGTCTGTATTTGTCCCTCATCTGTGCCCTTCCCACAAAACACCAAAACAAGGCACACCCCAAAATCAGAAACAGAATCAACATTTAAAATGGGAACTGTGATGATTAACCTTCATAAAAACTTGATTGCCTTTAGAATCACGTGGACACACTCTTCTGGATGTATCATGAGGGTGTTTCCAGAACGATTTATCTGAGAAGGGGGTGACCCACCTTGAATGTGCGTGGCACAATTCCACCTGGCGTCTCAGACCGAATAGAAAGGAGAGAATGAGTGGAACCCTGAAGTCAGCTCCCTGCTTCCTGATTGTGGACACAAAGTGACGAGCTGCCTCACGCTCCTGCCTCACGCTCCTGCCTCACGCTCCTGCCTCACACTCCTGCCTCAGCGCCTTCCCTAGATAGACGTGCACCTCAAACCGTAAGCAAAAATCAGTGCTTTCTCTCTTAGGTTGCCTTTTGTTAGCTATGTGGTCACAGCAACAAGAAAACACACACGGTTACATCAGCCATTTTCCCTAAAGTGCAATCCACATGATCAACAGGCCCCAAGCTTCTATCTAGGCAAGGGGGTAGCAGGTGCCCAGAAATCTCAGTCCGTGGCACTCATAGAACTTTCCGGAACTTCATTAGCTAAGAACTTTAAAGAGCACTCCAGTCTCAGCACCTCCAGGCCTTCAACTTCTAAACTTGGGAGATCTGCTACGGCTTTGCAGTGAACACTGATGAAGATGCATTCATCTTTTAAAACTGAAAACGCAGCCACTGGGAAGCGCAGGAGCTGGGGAGGACCAGTTCGAAGCCCACGGTACACAGGACCATTCCACACCAGCAACCTGTCCTGCGAGGACAGGTGACCACAATAAGCACTGGGTGTGTGGGAACATCTGGTGGTGGAAGGCTGATCATCACCCCCGCAGAGGAACGCATAGCTCAGAGAGGAAAGCGGATACAAGATCGTTCTAGGTGTCACCTGTGACTGTGCCAGGACTCCTGGCCACTGCTGCCCACCTGGAAACTAAAGTATTAAAGCTACGTCAGAGCAGAGTCCTTCCTCTGCGGAGAGGAAGACGTGTGAGCTACAGATCCCAGTGGACCACTGTTTAAAGGGGCATGCTAACTTAAGAGAATGTGCGTGCGTCAACCCAGCCACAAATTCTTTGATCTACGATGGTGACCTGCCTGCAAGAGATGCTAGGGCAATGGTGGCACAGAGCCTGATTTAGGCCCACTGCACAAGATGAAACCGATAGATAGCCCAAGGACCTAGGGCAAAATTAAATACTACTGTTCTGAAAGAAAGACAGAAAGAAAGAAAGAAAGAAAGAAAGAAAGAAAAAGTAGCAATGAAAAGAAAGCTGAAATGACTCCATGACATTCTGCTCTACTCATGATCAGTGCCTTGTTCAGCCATCATCAGAAGCTTCCTCCTGCAGCAGACGGGAGCAAGCACAGAGACCCAGAGCCAGACAGAACACTTAGCCCTACATAAGATGTCTCCATCAAACCCCTCCCATCAGGTCTCAGGGAACCTAGAGGAAAAGGTGTATGAGGCAGAGGCCATGGAGGGCACCAGGAAAACAAGGCCCTCTCTCTCAACATAAGCAAAACTCATATGAACTCACAGAGACTGGGCAGTAGGCACAGGGCCTTAGTAGGTTTGCACCAGGTTCTTAATGGATATATTATGGCTTATAGCTTAGTGTTTTATGGGATTACTGAGTTTGTAAACAAGTTAGTCTGCTTCCTGTGCCTTCTCTTGGACCCCTTTTTTCTGTTTTTTGTTGTTGTTGTTTTTGGTCCAACTAGAGGTGTCATTTTTTTTTTTTGTTTTATGATGTGATATTATTATCCCTTACAAATCTGTTTGTTAATGAGATAGAAAAGGGGTGGATCGGATGGGAGGGGAAGTAGGGGGAATTGAAGGAGAAGAGGGAAGGGAAACCACAATCAGAATATTTATGTGAGGAAATAAATGTATTTTCAATAAAATAAAAAATGTTTTTAAAAAGTGTGTATTGGTCCCTTTCATTTCTAAAACAAAGAAATGCTCCCACCACTGTGTTCCTTACCAAAAGTAACCTCTCCTTTGCCGGTTTTGTCAAACAGCTGGAAAGCCACCATAAACAGGGCATCGGGAGCACACAGAACAGATTCGAATGCTACAAATTCTTGGAAGGATATTAACCTGCAATAAAAAAAAAAAAATAGACAAAGTTAGAAAATAAAACCATACAAAATAAAACCACACAACCAAACACTGAAGTAGCAATCGGATGCCATTATCAAACTGCAAATTCCAAATTAGTAGATCAGCACTTAGCATTTGCTCACACACCCAGCGAGGCAATGGTGTACAGAAGTGAAGGTGGGTGGGGCGGAGCACGTGGGCAGATGCTAATTGCACTGTGATTTCTGTCTCCTCCACACCTGAGATCTCAGTCTTCCCTCACACATTGCGGGGTTCTGGAATTAAAGCTCGGATACTTTAGAGCGATGGCAACAGAGAAATAGACCTGCTCGCTATTAACAGCCTTACACAGCACATGCAGCTGACTCTGAATACCCATTCGTTACCGGCGGCTCCTGACCACACAGAAGTAGGGATGCTACAGAGGGAACTTCAGCTAGATCAGGCCCATAGTGAGACTCGGGAAACTTCTGGTTCCCAAAAAACAGTTAGCACTAGTCTGGGGACAGTACACAGAAAAGATAAATCCAAATGAAGGGACAAATACAATGAGAGCAGAGTTAGAAGGGGAGGACCCTCCCTGGGCGAAAGCACGGCAGTTAAAAAAGCTTGCTTCTCTTCCAGTGAGTTCAGTTCCCAGCACCCACAGCGGGTGGCTCACAATGGTCTTTAACTCTAGCTCCAGTGAATCCAGTGCCCTCTTTTGGCCTCTGTATTCATGTGTGTATGTGCATGGTCACACATGCGCACACACTGACTCATTAAAAAAAAAATTATAAGGGGGCTGGAGAGATGGCTCAGTGGTTAAGAGCACTGCCTGCTCTTCCAAAGGTCCTGAGTTCAATTCCCGGCAACCACATGGTGGCTCACAGCCATCTGTAATGAGGTCTGGTGCCCTCTTCTGGCCTGCAGACATACACACAGACAGAATATTGTATACATAATAAATAAATATAAATAAAAAAATTATAAGGAAAGCTTTGTGGGCAAACTGAAGCCAGAACTGGGCACTAAAAAAGAAGTAAAACTCAACTGTACAAGAAGACATGAAGGAACCTGAGGCAGAAAGGGGACCAGCAAAGTTGGGGTATGTACAATGAAATGGCAATTGCAGTGGACACTGACGTACACAGAAGAGAACAGTATGCTGGAGGACCAGAGGTCGTTTTAAAGGCAAGAAAGGGACCGTGCGATTCTTGGAAAATAAAGGAGTGAGTGAGAGTGACAATTTCTGAGGAATGTCACAACACAATCAAATCTGTGCTACAGGACGAGCATGAAAGGTCAGGACGCCATGACTTGACAAGAGGAAAGAGGTCCATAAAAAGACTTTCTAGGAACAAAGGTCTTTCCCCAATAAGTTTTATTATAAAAGCCCAAATATTCCTCTAATGTACTGGGAAAGTCCAAGTCTCTGAAGGGGATAAGGGAAGAAAGTAGGAGTATTCCCTTCCACTTCACAGAACACTTACTTCCTCTGAAACTTCCTAGGAGAGATCACGTTTGTATACAGGGCTACAAAGTACACTTAGCTGTTTCCCAGAGTGCCACCTGACCACAATAATCGCTACAAAGAAAGAAAAACTCAAGAGGTTGCTCCATCCAGAATCTCCCTACCACTCACCTTCCGAAGTATGTCCTGCAGAAGGCACAAACATTCAGGAACAAGTACTTCAAAAGGATACCTGCCCAGAATGCCTCATCCTCTGCTCCAGGCCTCACTGGGACAGACCAGGGAAAGGGGGATGAGAAGGGAAGCAGACGGGACTCAATCTCAGAAACTTTTAAAGACATGTGCTTTTTTTGTTATTTTGTTGCAGCACCGGAGGACACTAATATAGAAGCCCAGATTGGAAACAAAGACCTGGGTGGGAGTTACAGAAGAGTTACTGGGACTGGGACCAAGCTGTGATACTCACTTCCGGTCATCTTCCCAAGAATGTTATAGTTTGAGGAACTCACCAACTGGCCCATCCCTCCCGAAGAACCACAGGGAACCGGGGCAACTGTTTCTGGCTGCTTCCACATTGTCACTGCTCTGGGCCCCTCATTGTCACTGCTCTGGGCCTCGCTGTCATGCCGTCCTGCCGGGCAGGCACCAGCAGCCCGGCTTGTCCCGCTCACTAGAGGAAGACTAGTGGGCAGCAGAAGGTGCTATGTGCTGAGACAGCGAGTATGGGGTTAAATCAACCTGCAAAGGCATCAGGCTAGCTAAAAGAACCACGCTGTGTGGGGTACAGAAAGAAGCTCTTGTTTTGTGGACTGAACAAGACTTAAAATTCAATAAAAAGAGCATCTTGACTTTTTCAGAATGACGAGAAACCTGAAGACTCCGTATGGATATAAAAGGTTCATTTCAAAACCATAACTGGCCAGTGAAGACTGGTATTTTAGGCACATTACTAATACCAAAAAGGTATGTAATTTGGTAATCCTATTAGATACAAGCATTATACCTCTACGTAGGAGGTATACGGAGGAACCATGAAATCATAATGTTCTATTGTTCATCAAGATCATTCTGGATTTTCAAGGTAATCTGACTGGAAGGCCATGGGAATAATTACATAGTACTATACTCACTTACAGCATGGTTTCCACAAACATCTATATTTTTGTATCAACACTGCTTCAACCTTACTTTACAGGTTTAATGGGTATTAACGTGTTACAAGGAAGGATACAAGTTGCATCAAGTTCAAACCTGGCTGGTGAACTCACTGCTGCCTTTTCCACCACCCCCAACTGCCGAAGCTTCTTTCACTGTGTTAGATGCGCCTTAGAAATAATCACACATGTCTGATGAACTGCATGCCAAGCAGGTAAGGAGAGGCATTCTATGTCAATGCTCGTTTGCAGCCAACAAAGGTGGAAGCAAACACCCAAGTCACGTGTCATGATGTGGCTCACAGACTAAGGGAGACTATGTATCTAAATGACTAGAACTTCTTTCTAGCACGCCATTTGGATTTTCCAGAACTCCATAGTCATTGTTCTTTTGACCCATTTATAACAGTGGTGATTTTACAGCACCTCCAAGTTCGGGTGAAACAGCCCAGACACGGCGAAATAAAACGCTCAGCAAAAGAGGAGCCAGGATCAAAATGGTTGCATAGAGTGAGCGAGTTGGCTCAGTGGTTAGGATGACTTGTCGCTCTTGTAGAAGACAAAGTTGATTCTCAGCACTCACACAGCACCTCACAATTGCCTGTGACTTCAGTCCCAGGGGAGCCGATGCCTCTTCTGACCTCGTGGGCACCAGGAACTCACATAGTGTACATACATGCATGCAAAACATTAATACACATACAATCACAAAAATAAATAAATCTTTAAAAAAAATAATTTTAAAAAAAACGGAGCACATATGAACTTGTCTGAACAAAGCACCATTTCTGTTTAGTTAACACTTGCTAAAAGACAGAAAGTAAAATACATTGTTACACTAGGCAGTATAACACACACCTTTAATCCCAGGACTTGGGAGGCAGAGGCAGGCAGATTTCTGTGCATTTAAGGCCAACCTGATCTACAAAGTGATTTCCAGGATAGCCAGTGTTACACAGAGAAACCCTGACCTGGAAAAACAAACCAACAAAAGCACTATTACAGTTTATGAGAAAGTAGACACTGTGTCACAGAACAGATACTAGATGGCGGCCTACCAAGCGCAAATATAACAACTTTTGGTCTTCTGGACAACGCCAACTTTGCAAGAGACAGCTCTTAGTAATATAAGAGAATAGAGAGAGAGAGCTACACTTTAGGAGAAACGTGGGCAATAACATCAGACCTAGAGACAGGTCAGTAAATCCACAAAGAAAGATTACTGTTATATTGAGGGATGAGACAGAAAAACTTGCTGAAGTCGGAAGGAAGATGATGGAGTGGACATGAGATCAGTCTCCTGTGAAGGGACGGTGAGACCAGCCCCACAGCAGGGCTGAGGTGGGAGCGACGGTGAGACCAGCCCCACAGCAGGGCTGAGGTGGGAAGGACAGTGAGACCAGCCCTGCATCAGGGCTGAAGTGGGAAGGATGGTGAGACCAGCCCTGCAGCAGGGCTGAAGTGGGAAGGACGGTGAGACCAGCCCTGCAGCAGGGCTGAGGTGGGAAGGACGGTGGGACCAGCCCCGCAGCAGGGCTGAGGTGGGAAGGACGGTGGGACAAGCCCCGCAGCAGGGCTGAGGTGGGAAGGACGGTGAGACCAGCCCTGCAGCAGGGCTGAGGTGGGAAGGACGGTGGGACAAGCCCCGCAGCAGGGCTGAAGTGGGAAGGACGGTGAGACCAGCCCTGCAGCAGGGCTGAGGTGGGAAGGACGGTGGGACCAGCCCCGCAGCAGGGCTGAGGTGGGAAGGACAGTGAGACCAGCCCTGCATCAGGGCTGAAGTGGGAAGGATGGTGAGACCAGCCCTGCAGCAGGGCTGAAGTGGGAAGGATGGTGAGACCAGCCCTGCAGCAGGGCTGAAGTGGGAAGGACGGTGAGACCAGCCCTGCAGCAGGGCTGAGGTGGGAAGGACGGTGGGACAAGCCCCGCAGCAGGGCTGAGGTGGGAAGGACGGTGGGACAAGCCCCGCAGCAGGGCTGAGGTGGGAAGGACGGTGGGACAAGCCCCGCAGCAGGGCTGAGGTGGGTGATACAGAAAGCTGCGAAGTGGCTGAGGAACTGCAGCATGGCTTCTAGGCTTCCTTCTCTGTGAACTAGGCGCAGGAGAGTGTTAAAAACACTAGAGAGTGGCAGGCCAGAGGAGCAGCAACAAACCAGGCACCAAAGAAGGAAGGCCTAGGGGAAGAGACACAGAGGAACCAGCTGGCTGGGGTGCGAGGACATCCACGGGCATAGCAAAGGCCTGACAGGTCTACTGAAGCGGTCCGTGTATTCTTCAGAAGGGGCAAGAGCCGAAAGGGAAGAGACTGGGTGTGCAAGGATGTGCTGGTAGGAATCAGAGAAGAACCAGAACGGCCTAGGTGACAAAGACGAGTGGCTAGTACCAAGCACTCATTTCTTTCTCTTTTAAAGAAATAATTTACTTTTATTCTATGTGCATTGGTGTTTTGTCTGTGTGAGGGTGTTGGAAAACTCCTGGAGTTACAGAGTCTTGAGCTGCCATATGGATGCTGAGAATTGAACCCTGGTCCTCTGGAAGTGCATCCAGGGCTCTTTACCACTGAGCCATCTCTCTAGCTCCAAGTTCTCGTTTCTTTCTTTCTTTTTTTTTCCAAGACAGGGTTTCTCTGTGTAACAACCCTAGCTGTCCTGGAACTAGCTCTTGTTCATTTGGTTTACACTCCCATATCACTGTTCATCACTGAAGTCAGGACAGGAACTCAAACGGGGCAGGAACCTGAAGGCAGGAGCTGATGCAGAGGCCATGGAGGGGTGTGGCTTACTGGCTTGATCATCATGGCTTCCCCAATCTGCTTTCTTACAGAACCCCGGACCACCAGCCCAGAGAAGGTGCCTTTCACAATTGCTGGGCCCTCCCTCATCAAACACTAATTTAGAAAACATCCCAAACTTACAAAGGCATTTTCTTAATTGTGGTTCTCTTCTCTCAAATGACTTTAGCCTGTGCCAGTTCACATAAAATTATGCAGCACATTCTTTGACACCACAAACCCACTTCTAGGAATTTCTCCTAGGAGAAAAGTTAATGAATTTTTTCAAGCTTTTGCTTCCAGGAATGTTCACAGAACACTCATGACACTAGTCAAAACCTAAAAAACAGCTTCACTATACAATATGTGATTGGTTTATTAAAGGAAACATGTATATATGCAATACCACCTAACCACCAAAAATGTTACAGGAAAAACAAAAACCCGTGGGATTAAGCCAAAAAAAAACCTCACTTAAACTATGTAGTAACTGATTCTGTTAGCAGAGCCTGCTGGTACACGCCTGCCATCTCAGCACTTGGGAGGCAGAGGCGGGAGGATCTCGGCCTGAACCACAGGGGACTTTCAGTATTTCCAAAAACCAGGACTGGTGAGAGGGCTCAGCGGGTTAAATGGGTTTGCTACCCTGCCTGAGGAAGTGAGTTTTATCCCCGAGACCAACACGGAGAAAGGAGAGATTCTTACGGTTTATTCTCTGTACTCGAAACACGCACTCACACCTACACACACCCTAGAACAGCTATAATAAAAGTATCCCAAAATTAAAAACGATCAAAATAACAAAACTAAAAAGTAACTCCATTTTGCTAAAAGTGGGCAAAAATATTTATATAACCACAAAGTCTGAACCATGCATATCAAAATGGTTAAGTATAGATATCTCTGTCATTAAATTTAATATTTTCTCTTCCTGATATTTTCTAATTTTCCAATGACACATGAACCATGCTGTCTCTGAAACAAGAAATAAATTGAAATTCATACAAAACAAAATAGCAAAAGTCCAAGCAAGGCTTGATAAGGGCAGAAGGACTGAATGAGGGGGCGAGGGGAAGACGAAACTGAAAAAAGAAACAAATGCTTGGTGAGAGTGGCAGGAACTTCCATTACACAAGATGGGTAACTGGGGCTCTTGTCTCCTCCCTGCTGGGGCTCATTCCCACCCTGCAGAGGCTGAGACCCCATGTGGTCCTTTCATCTTCACCTGGCTCCTATCTCCTGGCCAGTTCTGTGGTTGTGAGAATTTACACAGCTGCACGCGGCTCTGATCTGCTCATACCTGGGGAAGTTTGAGTGTAGACAATGCACCATATCAAAATCCAATTACCACTTTACTCCAGTTCCTAACCACAAGAGTGCTTCCCAAAAATAACTTTTTCTTATTACCCCCTTCCGTGTGTTGCAACAGAAGCCAAGGATTAGTAGCAGAGATAAAAGTGAAACAGTAAAATCTAACTCTAGGAACAGAGTTCCAAGACCACCCAAGCTCAAGTACTGAGGAAGAGGAGGAGGAGAGGAAGCAGCAGCAGTAATGGGAATCTGGCTCTGCAATCCCCGGGAAAGAGCTAGGAACTCTGTAACTTCAACATCTTTCTGCTTTCCCAGTTCTGTCTGTTCCCTTCTGGATGCCTGGCAAACAAGGCGCTGCACAGGTATGGCGCTCATACGCTGAGCTACACACAGTCCTAGACATAGGTGACTAAATTAAGGGTCCTCAGGGAACCACTCGTTAGTGGAAGAGTAACCCAGTTAGCACAAACAAATGGAAAGATTGTTCCAGACCCAGAGAATAGAATGCAAAGAACAAGGCCCCGCACTGAGGCCTGGAAACTCTTCTTCATCGGTCTGATGAGGGTCCTGAACACAGTGTGCTTCTGTCCTGTGGAGATTGACAGTGAGACAGATGGCCCTGCCCCTCAGTGGGCACTGCATCAGGAGAGCTGCACTGCCCCCTACCCCCCAGAGCTGGCCCCAGTGACATGCGCCTAGGAGAACTGACTCTACCCCTGCCTGACAAGGGGGGGGGGGGGGGGGGGCGGGTGTAACACGGGCGGGTGTCCCAGTAGCCTAAAGAGATCAGCGATCAGCTCAGCTACCACCCAGCACCCCACATCCTGGGCCTTGGTTTGGCCACTCTAACATCTACGCCATCTACGCCCTGCTTGAGTGTGTGAAGGGACGATAACCACAGAACCTCTCTCACTTGGGGCTACAGCAGGATGTCCGAGAGGAGTTTCGGTGAGGGTCCAGGAATGATGGTGTGCCAGAGGCCTTGAACCAGACCCGTGACTCACTGCAATGATGGATGCGGCTGATCGGACCGCAGGTGTAACACACCGCAGCACCCAGCGTGACAAGGATGGATCAAGAGGTGCTGGAAACATGGAGGAGCAAGGTGGGGGGTTTTGTATTGTTTTGTGGGGGTTTCCTTTGGAGGGATGCTACGGGAGTGAGGGGCGGCTATGAAGGGACTGAGCGGTGAGTGGGATTGGTGTGCATGATATGACATTCCCAAAGAATCAATACAGAGTTATGTTATTAAAAAAAGAAAAAGATAAGACAGCTGGTAGCTAAAGGGAAGATTGGCAGGGCCATACGAAGAGTTTTGTCCCTGTGTACGTGAAAGAAGCATCACTGGACAGGGGAGTGGTATATCTGGACAGAATTAAAGACCCCTTGAGACGACAGTACAACACAGCCCATTGCAGCAGAGAACACATGGCCACATTCGGGATCAGTTTGCTAGAAGACAGTCTGAAGGAGCGAGCCTCTCCTAGAAGTCACAGCTAAGGGCCCTATCTCCGCTGGATCATACCTGGAGGCCTGTGGTCTCAGGAACAGAGTAGTCAGAAGACTGATTAAGCCCTCAGGTCACCAAGGATGTGAAATGCCCTTCAGGCAGATGTCAAGGGAGCTCACACATAAACACCCTTATGTAACAGGCTAGCTGACGGTCAGAGAGCTTGCAGAGGCCTCCCGGTCCTGATTATGAAAATTCACAGTAACCGTTGAAAAGTCACTCCAAGAAGAGACAACGAGCTGTTTGGTTTTAAGCCAGCAGGAGTGAGGTGGAAATAGTCACTAGCTGTGCAGTGACCCCTTTCCTAGTCCACGAGGGATCTGTCTCTCTCGCCTTTCTTCTTAAATCTTCTCTCCCATGTGGGGTCCTCAGGCCGCAGGCAATCTCCCCACGCCCTCCTGGTTCCAACACGGGCTTGCCCTCATCCATCTGAAGGCCCCTGCAAAACCATAGCTCTACTAGGGTTCGAACCTCACCAGAGTGCTTGCCGAGGGTCTGTTTAAATTTCCTGACTCCAATGAAAGCTGGCAGATTACATGCCATTCAAAGAGGCAGGCTACTGCCTGGCTTTAAAAAGCTGTTAAATATTTTTATTGATGAATTATTGTGTTGTTATCATGAATTTGGTCTATAAATACCACCTCTGCATATATCACTGCCTCCATATTGGCAAAGGGAGATAAATAAACAAGCTTTCAGAACTGTGAGCCACATTGCCAACGCTACCGATGTGCCCACAGCCTTACCGCACACTCCACATGGCTCTCAAGCTCCTCGGGCTGACGGTGTCAACCAGGGGGTGGCATTCCTGTACCTTCAACATTCTCTTCCACGTCAGCGGTATCAAGCACTTACACCAACATTTCTCTCCTGGCTCTCCGGTACCCACAGTCAGCTAACACTAAATGACGTCATTTCCTCCCTCTGCTCTTTCTTTCCCTGTCAGGTAATGAAGCCCAGTGATCCTGGGAAAATCTGTGTCCATGCCCGAGCCACACCCCCAACATTGTACCATTCAGACTTTGAGGTATAAAAGGATTCTGATTTGTGGCCAGTTTTATCCTAGAAAAGAATACCATAAGCTTCCTAAGCTAGAGACAATTAAGTTCAGTCATCACAGTCTAGATAAATAGATATTAATGGTAGAAAATATCATTTATAAAGCCTGGTAATTGGGGGCTGGAGAGATGCTGGCTTAGCAGCCTCCTCTGGCCTCCGCAGGCATGCACATGGTGCATATATACACACATGCAGGCAAACATTCATATGCACAAAATAAAAATCTCAAAATGTTTTTTAAAAACTCACTTTATCATATATTACATTACTCTAATTCCATACATTTACAAATACTGAGAACAGACTGATAAACATTTATCACAAACATTTTCTATGTCTATTCCATCATTAATATTTGAAGATTACCAAAGATTTTTTAAGGAGAAATGTACTGAGCTTAAACAGGGAGGAAAAAAAAGACCTCGCTATGAATCACCCACTCATTTTAATTTTAATATTGTCTTTTAAAAAGACACTAAAGAAGAAAAGTACCTGTACAGCCTGTTGGGATAATGATTTACGTTAACAGCAGCTTAAAAAAAAATACACAAAAAAGCTCAGCTTCCTGCATCTCTCCTTCTTCTTTAGTTAAGACTGGAAGAGAAGGCTTCGACTTTATTAAAAGGGCAAATGAAGGATAATGGGGAGATTAAACCACAGAAAAGCAATCACTGACTGAAAAGCCAGCAGGTGAACAATCTGTCAGCCAGCTCTAAGTGGCTACTAAGATTGGTGATTCTCCAACCGCGGGTTCTTGTCTTGCCTTGCTCCAGAAGGAGTGGGCAGGCAATGAAGGGCGAAAATAATGAGAGGGACTTTCATTTGTCATGAGGGAAAAACAATACAATAAGGAAAGGAAGGCTCCAGTGGGAAACCAGGGATTCATCAAGCTTCCCAGGACCACTGTATATGGGCGAATGGTCCCCACAACGTGGCTTGTTACTTTATCGAGATTAACTCGGAATAATCAGTTATTTTAAGTGCACAGAGACCAAGCAGTAGCAGGGCACACACTGCAAACCCCTTGTTCATCAGACGGCAGTTCCCTGGGCTTAGAGTTGGAAAGCTCATAGAGTACCTGAGACCCTAAGTTGGCTGCGGATGAGGAATTTTTTTCAACATGTAGACTTCCAGTAAAAGATAATTACTTGTGTCTTTGCATTTAAAGAAAATCACAAATAGGCAGAATGATTTTTATTGGAAGACACTGCTGTCCTCGGTGGGTTTTTCTGAATCTCTGAACCTAAGTAATAATAATTCAAATAATATTCGAAAACAAATAAAAGGTCTCTACACAATGGCACACACACAAAGTGACAAGGGCAACGAGGCTATTTTTTTCATCTACCAATGGTGAATTTTTATTAAATCACTCTGCTTTAGAAAGTATAAATAAATAATAAGCATCAACTGAAATAATGTTTAAATACATGAAATCAGGTTAGACTGATGTCCCATGAGAAGCATCTTTAATTAGTTACAAATATTTCAGCATTTTATTTCATTCAATTATAATTCCTAGGTTTGGGATAAAAGTACACCAAAATCTCTCTTGGTGTGAACGTAATATAAATCCGAGGCAAAGCAAAACATAAAAGACAGGAAAAGCCCCTGTCAGTTTGAGGAACATAAAGTGGTTCATGGTGCGGACAAAAAGATATAAAAGTACACGATCTTTAACCAGAACAGCACCCCAAGTCCCCAGCGAACATTAATCTCTGCTGTGCCAGCTGAATTCAAATTAACCCAATTTTTACATGTTAATTAAACCAGCTATTTTCTTCTTATTGTATTTTAGCTTCTTAAATAGTAGAGTCTCGAGTGATTCCCAACAGACTTGTTCCAACAACAATGACGTATTCATTTACTTCTATTGTGACCATACAATACAGTAACCGAGCAGTAATTTTTTACAGTCAATTACATGTGTGGTTCTTTATGCTTAAAGATGCTGAAATAATGTGTACTATAGAGCCATATGCCTGAATCTCTAGTCTGCCAGAGGCAGTTGCCTGGGTAACACATTTTCTCTCCAGTTCAGCATAACCCTTCATTGAATATCATTAGGTGTCATTAAATAGCAAACATTAACATGAACTTCAATACACAACTTGCTTAGAGTCATTTTACCCGTGTAAACAAGTGTTCCATCAGTTACAATAAGCTTAAAATAGATTATGATTTTCTGTATATAAGAACAGGAAAAAAGTGCCCACATGTTGATCCTAAATTGAATTTGCACAAATTTCTGGTCAAATGAAAATTCAGACTGAATTTCAGGGACAATACTTCTCATCAAATGGTCATAACATCACATGCAAACAGAGGGTGAAGTGTTTGCAATTTTACTCCTTGCTGCAAAAACTACTCCTATCGAAAGTGTTACATTTGTTTCTAACAGGAATGAGGGAGAGAATGCACTGGCTTTCAGCAACAAAAGAAACGTAAAGAAGGTACATAGGAAGCAAACAGAAAGCATGAGACGCTACACGCATTCATTATCTTAAACATGTTTCTAAATGTACTGGGGTACAACTGACCCCCAAACATTGCATGCACTGGGGCATACAACATATGTTTACATGCATGCA
Source organism: Microtus oregoni (assembly GCF_018167655.1). Classification (NCBI taxonomy): domain Eukaryota; kingdom Metazoa; phylum Chordata; class Mammalia; order Rodentia; family Cricetidae; genus Microtus; species Microtus oregoni. The sequence goes on from NW_024543085.1 coordinate 4,073,712, forward strand.
CATTCTGCAATCATTACCATAACCAAACTAATTTATAGCTAAAATAATTTAAATACTCAAAACTGAATGAAGTATCATGTAGTTTCAATTACAGAAATAACTGGTTTGTGCAGGGTGTTCTAGAAAATGCCAGAATCAACAGTAGTAGCCACCCCATATGTCAGACCTTTACCCTATACCACCACAAACAAGCATCTGAGTACAAAGAAGCAGTTACTTCTGTAAACTGCCTCAAATTACAAACACACCTCTTCCAATAGGCCTACCCCTCCCAAATCACAGAGCGATGCTGCTTTGGGACATATCATGATTTGCACATAAACTTGAGCTCTCATCCCACCCACAGCCGCGAGCTTTTCTGGCGTTGCACTGTAAAGAGCCTCCAAAGGCTCACTGTTGCTTTAGAGGACACAGAGAAAGAGAATCCCTGAGTGGCACTGCTACTCCTTGATATTTTCTTACTCTCCCCAGTACAGAGAAAGAAAACCTCACCTCCTAGAAAGGGAAGGCAGAGGCTGGTGAAACAGCACCACCAGTACTGTCCAGTCCACTTGGAAACAACTCAACAGAAAGCGCTGCCAGGATAAAGGCGTTTCTGCTGATGGGGACACACACCACACCTCATAAAGACTAAAATTTTATATGAACAAAATTTGCATAAAACTGGCAAAAGTCTCCCCCCAAAAAAGAGAATTTTTTATATAAAATTACATTTTGTTGTACAAAGAATCTTAACAAAGTATAATGAGAATCTCCCTGTTACAATAGGGACTACCCTTGAATGTAGACTTTCATTCAAATCCTCACAAGAATTTATTATGCCTATCTAAACCTGGGTCTGGCCATCTGGTGCTGTGTGCACACCCTACCCCGCACTACCAACCTGTCTCTAAAGCCTTGTGACGACACACACTTACCTAAAGTGGCAACTACGGTGCTGAGAGGCTGTGGCAGGGGTCACCGTTGGAACTGCAAGGTGTTGAGAGCACTTCCTATCTCTGCAAAGCAAATTAAACTACAGGACTCTGAAAACTCTCTCTCCAGATACAATTACTGCAGAAGAGAAACTTCAACCTTTCCTCTTTCATCTCTAAGGTTAGTGGCTTTTCACTTCCTGTCTTCAAAAATAAATACATAAAACACTGAAGCAGGCAAACAGATCAGAAATCTTGAACTGCAGTTTCAGCCATCCCTCAGGTTCTTACAAGGCTTGGCTAGTTTGTTTCTGAAGTGAAAATCTATATTTTTTTAGTGAATCTAAAAACTAATTCTAAATTAGCCTGAGGAATGATGTGCACCGAGGAGAGGGACACAGCTGCGCTTTCTTAACTCTTCTGTAGAAGGCACAAACTAGGCAAACTCATGCCACAGATCAGGGACCAGAAGGGATGAGTTGGTGAAGGCCAAGACTCTGAACACCTTCAAAGTGCTTCCGCGTCCGTTCCCTTGCAGGGGTGCTGGGAACAAAAGAGAATGATACTTCAGTGGAGGGAAAGGCACTGAAGACGGAAGAATACCTAAGTTTTGAGTATCTAAGATATGGCACAGGAAATGAAGAGCCAGAAAATACTAGTGAAACCCAGAGAGATGCAGAAGACCCAGAAAAGGAGTCCAGATGGGGCAGACAGTGAGACTGAAGATCAGGCCGATGCAGTGTGGAGAGAAAAGACGGAAAGTACTGTCGGAGGCGCGAAGGAGCGACTGTGCTGGCCTGAGGGCTAATATTATCATTGGAGATTGCTGCAGACTCAACAAGGGCAAATTCAGTCCCACAGCAAGAGAAACCTGAGGAGAGCGGCAGAAGGATGAACGAGCAAAGAAATTAATTGCAAGGGCCAGAACAGACACCTCTTTAGATGAGAGGTCCAGAAAAACCCAAGGCAGAAGCTGGAGGGCAGGGCAGTGGGTGGAGTCAGCAGAGGCTGTTCGTGGGGCAACTTAGGTGGAAGCTACCTGGACCTCCACATGCCCCTGGGAGCAACATCAAGCATGTAACACCAAGCAAGATGTAACACCATTTCCTCAGTGACAAAGCAGGCTCCGGGAGTGCAGGCCACTGGCCTAAGGTCTCACCCAATTTAAGAAACTCAGTAAGATGCATGTGCTATGTCAGCAGCCAGTGTTCCTCCCATTAGGGATGCTTTTCTATGAGAAAGAGTCACCATGCCTGGTGGAAGGAGTTATCAGAAGTCTTGTGCATGTGTGTGTATGTATGTATGTGTGTATGTACATATGCATGTTACACCAGTAAAAGTAACAGTAACATCAAAAGAAGTCTAAGAAGCATTTGGTGAGCAAACGGGAATATGGGAACAATTCTGAAGGCAATTAGTACCTGTCATGCTGTGTCCAGTCCTCTCTAACTCTTTATTTTGTATGTCAACTTGATTAGCATTCGGAGAGCCAAGACGAAACACTGCTTTGCAGTACATCTATGCGGGGATTTTCATGATAAGATTAGCATTTTCCTAGATGGACTTGCTTCCCAATATGGTGGGCATTATCCAATCACCAAGGGCTTGAATGGAACAAACACTTGAGGGCAAAAGAGAAGACCATGGGCTCTTAGCTGAACACTTGAGCTGGAACATGGATTCACCAAGATTGAGTGTGTGTGTGTGTGTGTGTGTGTGCGTGTGTGAGAGAGAGAGAGAGAGAGAGAGAGAGAGAGAGAGAAAGAGAGAGAGAGAAAGAGAGAGAGAACATCTGCATTTATATATTTGTGTGCTAATGTTCATACAGGGGTAAAAGTCAGAGGATATTGGGTGTCCTCCTCCATCCTTCTCCAGAGACAGGGTCTCTCAGGAGCTTACTGATTCAGCTAGACTAGGTGCCCAGCAAGCTGCAGAACCCTTGTCTCTGCATTTCCAGTGTTGGGACTACAGGCACACAGTACCACGTCATCATTTTTTCACGTGGGCGCTAGGATTACATATCATTAGTGCCTCAAGCTTGTGTGGCAGGCACTTTCCTGACTGCACCATCTCCCCAGTCCCAGTCTGAGAGCTATTCCAAGAGCTCACAAGCCTCAGAAGGTAAATTACCACAACATCACGGCTTTCCTCGGTCTCCAGCTAGCACACGGGCAAGACGTGGGATGGCTCAGCTACCATAACGGGGAGCTGACTCCTTATAGTAAGCATGGAACTACTAACTCTTTCTGTGGAGAACCTAACACATATGCACGTAAGCATATAAGCACTCTCTCCAGAGAGAGAGAGAGAAAGTGTGTGTGGGTGTGGGTGGGTGTGGTGTGGGGTGTCTATATGTGTGGGAGGGTGTGATGGGGGGAGGGTGTGGTGTATGAGTGTATGTGTATATGTGGTGTGGGGGGCTGTGGTGTGTGTTTATGTGGTGTGTATGTATGCGGTGTGGGTAGTGTATGGTGGTGTGTGTGTGTGTGTGTGGTGTGTGCGTATGTGTACATGTGGTTGGGGCTGTGGTATTAGTGTGGCTGTGTGTATGTGTGTGTGATGTCTGTGTGTGATGTCTGTGTGTGGTGTGAAGTGTGGCATGGGTATGCGGGGGGAGAAAGCACTTACTCTCTGTCTGTTCCATATGAATAAGAAGCCAACTTGAACACGAATATTAATATCAATTCCCTCACTGAGGAAGAGAAATGTTTTGTAGAGGGAGAAAGAGCAACTCCACAGAAGAAGGCGCAAAGGAGAGACAGGAGTCAGGCTTCACAGCAGACCTCTCTCCTGTTACAGCCTGGACTTCGGGAACATATGTTTTACATATGCAAAATGCAATTAGGTCCAAGGGCAAAAAAGAGAGAGAAAAAAAAGCAATGCCTAAAAATTGAAAACAAACTGAAACAAATGAACCTAACCGTATATCAAGTCAGTGGCCAAACCACACAGAGCAACGAGTTACTCAAACACTCTAGGGCGCAATCTCTTAACTGCATCTATTTTGTGGAATACAATCTAAGCACAAACAGCTGGAAAGAAACCTCAATCTTCATTCACTATCTAACTGTTAGAAACGATATAAGTGTTGTTACGTTGAGCATCTGCATAAAACAAAGATGCAGTTCTGGGAATGCTGCTGACAACTAGGACTTTCAATGAAAAAAAAAAAACACAGAAAAACCAAAGAAATAAAAATAATTTAAATTTAATTTCATCAGTTTAATTTATTTGTAAATTAGGAATATTAGCATGAACTGAAACTCACCCTACCACTCACTGGAAAGGGTGTGAGTCATTCAGAGTTAATACTAACCCACGTCCCAGAGAAGTCTCCATAAAACTGCTCAGGAAAAGATTAGAGGCTGGGCTCGGGGATGGGAGGGGCTAGACTCCTGAAACCTCACCGGGTGGGCGGCTGGGGCAGGAAGATCGCCCAACTCTTGCCTTTTTCACTCCAAACTGATGACCCTAAAGGGTTTGTTTTTTTTTTGTTTGTTTGTTTTTTTCTGAGACACGGTTTCTCTATATAACAGTCCTGGCTGTCCTGAAACTCGCTTTGTAGACCAGGCTGGACTCGAACTCACAGAGATCTGCCTGCCTCTGTCTCCCGAGTGCTGGGATTAAAGGCGTGCGCCACCACCTCCACGACGTGGCAAGGCAAACTTTTCGATTAGATTGCGGTTCAAACCTTACTCTCAACAGCTTACTTGACGTGCGCAGCGCATTGCAGCGCATTCTGGAAGTGACCCGCTTACCAGAGGGAAAGTCAGTAAGCACTAAATCCCCAGTGTTTCCTCTCTAGCACGGGCTCTGCTCTAGCCTGATCATCTACAAACAGCAGGTGGACACTTCCTCACAGTGCTGGGGGTGGGGGCTGGGTCAAAGCCCCACCATCTGTTAAAGGTTTCTTGCAGCATCCATCACACCAATGAGGACGAGAAGAAGGCCAGCCACACGGGTTTTACACAGAGCACTCTCCCGCAATCACTAGCCCACTGACAGCTCCGCGTGTCAAGAGCCCAACCCTCAATGCTGCTGCCTTGGGAAGGCATTTCCAACAGGAGCCTTGGGGGGCATGCAAACCAGAGCAGCTCTGTTTCAGGAAACCCTCACAGCTCAGGTGAAGACTGCTTTAACTAAGTAACTGTCACAGCCTGTTCTTCCCATACGCACAATGGTAGAGAAAGAGATTGGTGCTTCACTTTATACAACAGTGGTTGCACTCCCTTTCTTTGCGAATTTTGTGTTGAGATTTAATTACACGTGGTCCAGAGTAATGTTCCCACTGCACAGCGCCACTTGGCACCCATTCTGTCTTCTGACCTCACCATGCTCAGCTCCCTTCCCACCCATCCTTTTAGGTGCTAAGCTGGCATTGTCTCCAACTCCACTCCTACCTGAATCTTCAACGTTTACTATTTTTATCCTTCAAATCGAAAGAGTAGCAATATATTACTGATTCTTTAAATCTCAAGTGCTTCACACACCAAGGCCTCCCATTTACATTAACTTCCCTTTGGCTGGGAGCTCTTCCCCACCCCTTCTAGCCGTTCACTCCCGGTCAGAACTAGGCTTTCAACAGGACCAATCCTTGTCTCAATTTCTACTTCTTGCTTTGGGGCCATTGTCTCAGTTTTCCTCCTCTCTCCCCTTATACCCCAATTTCAGCAGCTTCCATCCACATTGAATAATGCAATTCATGAAACTGACACCTTTGCATTGCCTCTCATTGCTCTGACTTCACCGTCCTCTCTTTGTCTCTATCCCCCCCCCCAAAAAAAATCTAACTGGGAGTATCGGTCAATGATAGAGTGTTTGCTTAACATCCACAAGGCCCAGAGTTCAGTGCCCAGCACTAGGCACCTCCCCGCACCCCCCCCCCCAAAAAACAGGAAATAAGTATATTCTACAATCTAATTGTCCCTGTGAGTCCCATACCTGAATGGACTGCCTCCTACTCTAGAATCTTCATGGCCCAGACCTCATGCCTTGCTACACCTAACCTTTCTTATCCATGCCTGGGCTGGAGCAGCTGACATGTAAGAAAATCACCCAGTCCTACTGTGTTTTTTGAAGGTGGACTATTTCCCATAGATTTGTGTATTTACACTTGGTCACCAGCTGGTGGTGCTGGCTTGGGAGGTCATAGAACCTTCTGGGATTGTGGACAAACTACCAAGCTTAAGTGAGTCACTCGGCAAGCCTCGAAGGTGGCATCCACTTTTGATCTTGTTCCATCAACTTCTGAACAAGCTGAGCCTAGAGCTCCTGCCCCCGCAGACGGCACTACCACAGACATGCCCAGTTACCATGCCCTCGCTGCCCCCGCAGACGGCACTACCACAGACGTGCCCAGTTACAATGCCCTCGCTGCCCCTGCAGACAGCACTACCACAGACGTGCCGTGCCCAGCAGACGGCACTACCATAGACGTGCCCAGTTACCATATCCTCGCTGCCCCCCAGACATGCCCAGTTATCATGCCCTTGCTGCCCCCGCAGATGGCACTACCACAGACGTACCCAGTTACCATACCCTCACTGCCCCCGCAGACGGCACTACCACAGACGTATGCCCAGTCACCATGCCCTCGCTGTCCCCACAGACGGCACTACCACAGACGTATGCCCAGTCACCATGCCCTCGCTGTCCCCACAGACGGCACTACCACAGACGTGCCCAGTCACCATGCCCTCGCTGTCCCCGCAGACGGCACTACCACAGATGTGCCCAGTTACCATACCCTCGCTGCCCCCGCAGACGGCACTACCACAGACGTATGCCCAGTCACCATGCCCTCGCTGTCCCCACAGACGGCACTACCACAGACGTGCCCAGTTACCATGCCCTCGCTGCCAAATAGACGCAGTCTCCTGAAACACAAACCCAAATAAATCCTTCCTCTCTTAAGCTGCTTCCATCACAGTGATGAAAACGGCAGCTAGTACATATAGTAAGGGATCTTTGGTTCGGTTTTAGGATGATGCCCAGGTGGACGCTCGGGTGGGTTCTGTGCAGTCTTGCTGTCCCTCATCCACACATCCTAGTCCAGACGACTCTACTGTTTCATTCTCTCTGGACACAGCAATTCGACCCCGCCCACCCACTCACTCATCTGTTTCCAGGAAAGAGAAAAATAATCAATGACGTGAGTAAACGTCGTTCTACACCTCATCAGCAATCTCCAGCCCAGCATCCCTGTCTCTCTCCAGCCCAGCATTCCTGTCTCTCTCCAGCCCAGCATTCCTGTCTCTCTCCAGCCCAGCATTCCTGTCTCTCTCTACCTTCCTTTCCATTTTTTCCTAGCCAGCAATCATCAAACCTGTGGGTTCTGGGACACCTTAGCAGTCTAGAAATTGCTTGGACCCCAGTTAGCTTTTATTTATATAGATCATCTCTACCATACTATTAGAAATTAAAACTGAGAGGTTTAAGTGTGTATATTAATCCATTAAAAAAGGAAATCCATGAAGGGCAGTGGCGGCGGATGCCAGGTGGATCTCTGTACATTCAAGGCCAGCCTGGTCTACGGAGTAAGTTCCGGGACAGCCAAGGATACACAGGAAAACCCTTTCTCAAAGAAACTTTAAAGAAGAGGAGGAAGAAGAAATTTATTGCATCAGGGCTTCTCAACCTTCTTAATGCTGCGGCCCTGTTAGTACATCCTCATGTTGTGATGACGTCAACCATAAAATTACTTCCATTGCTACTTCATAACTGTCATTTTGCTACTGTTATGTATTAATGTGTACTTGTATTTTCTAACGATGTTACATTACCCCTGACCCAGAGGTTGATAACAGCTGTATTACATGGTAATATAAACATTTTGTTTGAAAAATATCTATGTTTTTGCCCGGGTGGTAGTCGCACACACCTTTAATCCCTTTAATCCCAGCACTCGAGAGGCAGAAGCATGTGGATCTTACAAACAGAGCTCCAGAACAGCTAAGAGTATTAGAAACCTTGTCTCCAAAAGAAAGAAAGAAAGAAAGAAAGAAAGAAAGAAAGAGAGAAAGGAAAAAGGAAAGGAAGGAAGGAAGAAAGAAAAGAAGAAAGAAAGAAAGAAAGAAAGAAAGAAAGAAAGAGAAAGGAAAAAGGAAAGGAAGGAAGAAGAAAAGAAGAAAGAAAGAAAGAAAGAAAGAAAGAAAGAGAAAGAAAGAAAAATTCTGGCCGGTTGTGGTGGCGCACGCCGGTACGATTTGCTGAAGGAGGCAGAGGCAGGAGGATCACGAGTTCGAGGCCAGCCTGGGCTACACATTTTTTAAAAAAAAAAAGATATATTAATATATCTTTTTTTTAATATATCTTTTTTTTTATAGGGGAGCACGGAGGCACAATTTTTAGTTAAGGGAGCCACCTTAGAGTTGGCAAGAGACTTGAACCTAGAGTGGCTCCCAGATGCCCAAGCCAAGGTCCCCAGTTAGTTCCTTGGGCAGCTGAGGATAGGGAACCTGAAATGACCCTATCCTATAGCAATACTGACGAATATCTTGCATATCACCATAGAACCTTCATCTGGTGATGGATGGAGATAGAGACAGAGACCCACACTGAAGCATTGGACTGAGTTCCCAAGGTCCCAATGAGGAGCAGAAGGAGGGAGAACATGAGCAAAGAAGTCGGGACCACGAGGGGTCCACCCACCCACTGAGACAGTGGAGCTGATCTATTGGGAGCTCACCAAGGCCAGCTGGACTGTGACTGAAAAAGCATGGGATAAAACTGGACTCTCTGAGCATGGCGAACAATGAGGGCTGATGAGAAGCCAAGGACAATGGCACGGGGTTTTGATCCTACTTAATGTGCTGGCTTTGTGGGAGCCTAGCCAGTTTGGATGTTCACCTTCCTAGAAATGGACGGAGAGGGGAGGACCTAGGACTTACCACAGGGCAGGGAACCCTGACTGCTCTTTGGACTGGAGAGGGAGGGGAAGAGGAGTGGGGGAGAAGGGTGGGAGGAGGGGGAGGGAAATGGGAGGCTGGGAGGAGGTGGAAACTTGTTTTTTTTTCTCCTTTTCTCAATAAAAAAATGGGAAAAAAAAAGAAAGAAAAATTCCGTTTTTAAACAAAGGCACAAGTGAAAAAAAGCACATTTAATTCTGAAAGTTCCTTTAACATCTCAGTGAAAAACCACTGTGGTGATACGCTCTTCTGGTTGAAGGCTCATACACATTCACAATGCAAAGAGAAAGTAGGGTTGTAATGGTCCTTTCAGGAAACTGAGATATTGTTCTCTGCTGTACATCAATGGCAACACTAACAAGCAGCTATTTCTTGGGCATTCGTGGCGGCGTGGAAGTGGAAGCTGTGTGGATCTTTCCCGCTGTTGCCTTGACACCCAGTGTAGTTCCGCTTGAGCAGACCCTTTATCCAGCTGGAACTAGAAATACTGTCCCCTAGGTTATGTGGATCTTCTGAACATTGGGGACATTTCATACCATATTTAAAAGGCTACTTTCATTAATGTTATCACCAGTAACACTAGGAAAGTCTTTACTATCCAGAAATTGTCATATGAAAAATTTAATTATTATAAAATAATTCATTCTTGAGGAAAATATTAATTCAGCTATTAACTCAAAACTGATCATTTTCCCTCAACCTTAATGCATAAGTGTATTAAGTTCTTATGTGTATGTCCCCACTTAGTTGCTCAATGAACGTTCAAGACCTTGCGAAAAGTCAGTAACTTTCATCCTTCAGCGACACCGCCGTCGCTGCTGTTCCAGAGGGAAAACACCGCCGTCGCTGCTGCTCCAGAGTGAAAACACCGCCGTCGCTGCTGCTCCAGTGTAATAGCGAGACAGGCAACTCGGTGCCTTGCCATCTGTCTTGCTCCACGCAGCCTGCTAGAACAAACTCACGAACAAAGGTTTGGCTGACAATTCCGCAGATCAAGAGACGCCAGTAGATTTAGTGTCTGGTGGAGACCTGTTCCGCACAGACAGTACCTTCTGTTTTCCCTAGATGGTGGGAGGCGTGAACAGGTTCCTTCAAGTCTCCATAAAAAATCACTAATCCCATCCAGGAGACACAGCCTGTGTAACCACTTCTCCAAGGCCCCGCCTTTTAGATTCGTAGCTGTGGGGTCAGGTTTCCGCATGAAGCTGGGGCCATTTCAGCCTCCTCTGTCTCAGAGATGCCTGCTCAGCACCACCGAGGTATGTGCTGCACGTCCTCCTTTGTACAGGAACAGTTCTCACCACCTAGACTCTTGAAAAGACCGTTGGGCTTCCAGGGTCCGCTGGCCACACTTGTTCTAGAACTCTCCATGTTCTTACAAGAAGCCAATCTCCTCATCTAGACCAAAATGACTTTGCTTTCCTACCTCCATGATGGATTTGCTCGGCTCTCCAAAGAGTCCTGCCCATCCGTTAGCAGTCCGTGTGCAAAAGAGCCTCCTATGACCTCCCTTTCCCCTCTAGCCATGGCCATTTCTTACCCTGCCCCTCCAGAAAAACTCTCCCAAAGAGGGCTCGGGTGAGAAAGAGGAGAAGGGGGGGGAGCAGTAGGTACATATGAATGAGATGTGAAATCAGTACCTAGTCATTAATCAACCCTTTCTGGAATTAAAAAGAAAAATAAGAGCCCGGCATCTGACATTCCTAAAGATTTTTAAATGCATCAGCAACATAATACCACCAACCTTTTTAAAAATCCTTTTTAATTTACTCCTTGTAGACAGCGTCTAGCCACCACATTGCATGCACCCCTATGATTTCAGACATCAAATATTAAACATGGAGTGAGTAATGCAAAAATAAAGGGGGTTAATCAGACATCCACAGAAAGAGAAAGAAGATAACGCTGATTCAATGAGAGCTCTTAATGAGGCCTTTTGTTTTGGTAGATTAATTTGGGAGTCTGATGACTACGAAGAACATTTAAGCTCCTCGGTTTGACTGGTGATGATTATTATCAAGGCTTTTTTTTTTAATTAAAAAGATGCCTTTGCTTAATTCTGCAGATTATAAATTTCAGGTGTTTGCCTGAAATGCCTGTCCACCGTCATTAGACAGAAAGGTCTCCTCTGCTGAATGGGACGACTCCCGACTCCGAGACGTGAGCAGCCCAGCCTGTGAACAGCTGATGTTTAAATACATTACCTAACTCTCTTTAAACACTGCCAATTGTAAACCTCATTAACTCCCAGCGTGTGGCCAAGGCCTGCATTTCTTCACCACAGCCTCACAAAGTGAAAACAGGTATATAAAAATGATTTTATCATCAACACTATTATATCCTCCTTCGCCCTGGGAAGGATTTAAAAGGCTATATTTTTCGTCACTAAGAAGGAAGCGGTGAACATGGGAAAGGAACAGCATACTTTGCACCAGCCACGTGGCCCTTGTTCTCTACCTTTTCTGACACCCTACAATCCTCAGGCGGGAGTGCTGGCCCAGGGCTGAGAACAATAAAGTGGGGGGTGGGGGCTGATAAGGAGGTAGCCTCTACATTGGGCCCCATCACGGACACCAGGGTACCTGACACTCCCCAAGTCTGCTCTCACTGAGTACATCTTCTCGGAGTACACAGGGTTCTATACCCAAGGTGGAAAGCATGAACAGTTGGCCATCTGTGTCCTGGGCCCTAAATCTAAATGTTTAACCAAGCGTGACAGCTAGCAAACACTCAGAAAGGAAAATGCACCCGTACCAGGGGCTTTCTTGTCATTAAACAAGGTGAGAGAAAACTATTTACCTGCCCTTGTATTGTGTTAGCTACTAAGTCATCTGATGATGACATAAAGCACAGTGGAAAATATGATGGGTTCCATGTAAGAACCACAGACAGCGCTCTTCTAGAAGGAGCATGGGCAGACCTTGGCTGGATCCTGTGAGGGCCCTGAACTTAACTGTGTGGCCATCAAGGGACAGCTGCCTATGGGAAAGTTATACGCGAACCTAGCAAGCCAATGATTTATGAGATATGCCAGGAAGGGCTCAGCATCTATTGCAGGTAGCCAGCTAAAAGAAATCACTCACCAACCCCAGCTCATCTGAGCCCCACTTAGCCACGAAGATTTTGGTCTTAGCTTGCTCTCATGAGACAATCACTACAAACAATCAGAAATGTGTTGCAAAGCTCATGAGGACCAACATAAGATGTCCACCTGGTTCTTAGGAGATAAGAAGTATGAGCTATATATAAAAATTATACTTAGATGACAAACACAGCACAGTTTCCATCCTAATCAAAAGCTACGGTCACCACCAAGTCTAAAAGACCCAGCAGAACACTCATCCATTGCTGGTGGGAATGCAAACTTGTGCAACCACTCTGGAAAGCAGTGTGGCGGTTTCTCAGGAAATTCGGGATCAACCTACCCCTGGACCCAGCAATACCACTCTTGGGAATATACCCAAGAGAGGCCCTATCATACAACAAAAGTATATGCTCGACTATGTTCATAGCAGCATTGTTTGTAATAGCCAGAACCTGGAAACAACCTAGATGTCCTTCAATGGAAGAATGGATGAAGAAAGTATGGAATATATACATATTAGAGTATTACTCAGCAGTAAAAAACAAGGAGTTCTTGAATTTTGCGTACAAATGGATGGAAATAGAAAACACTATCCTGAGTGAGGTAAGCCAGACCCAAAAAGAGGAACATGGGATGTACTCACTCATATTTGGTTTCTAGCCATAAATAAAGGACATTGAGCTTATAATTCGCGATCCTAGAGAGGCTAAATAAGGTGAATCCAAAGACAAACATATAGGCATCCTCCTGAATATTAACCTTCATCAGGCGATGAAAGGAGACAGAGACAGAGACCCACATTGGAGCACCGGACAGAAATCTCAAGGTCCAAATCAGGAGCAGAAGGAGAGGGAGCACGAGCAAGGAACTCAGGACCACAAGGGGTGCACCCACACACTGAGACAATGGGGATGTTCTATTGGGAACTCACCAAGGCCAGCTGGCCTGGGTCTGAAAAAGCTGGGATAAAACCGGACTTGCTGAACATAGCGGACAATGAGGACTACTGAGAACTCAAGAACAACGGCAATGGGTTTTTGATCCTACTGCACGTACTGGCTTTGTGGGAGCCTAGGCAGCTTGGATGCTCATCTTACTAAACCTGGATGGAGGTGGGTGGTCCTTGGACTTCCCACAGGTCAGGGAACCCTGATTGCTCTTCGAGCTGATGAGGGAGAGGGAGGGAAATGGGAGGCGGTGGTGGGGAGGAGGCAGAAATCCTTAATAAATAAATAAATTAAAAAAAAAAAAAGACCCAGCAGAAGCCATACACACCCAGCAGCTGATAGGATGTAGCGCACCACATCCGTCTGCGCTCCATGTGCTACCATACCGTTTGTGAACCGGGCAAGGGGCTGGAGATTGAAACACACAAAGACTCACACACAGAGACACAGGTCATCCTTGATACCAGAATGCCCCAAGAATGCCCCCTTTATTGTGTCCAGGGGCAGCTTATATAGGGATAGCCACACCCCAGCCAAACAGCAGAAACCATTCCCCTGCCATCAGGAACTCCTGAGGGTCTCATGCTCAGAGCAGCTGTAGGCACTCAGATCAGGGGAAAACAAGTTGTTTACAAGAAATTCAGGATCTGGGGGTTCACAGCTCCCAACAGTAGGACACCTGCTTAGTTACATGGCTTGGCTAAGGGGGTCTGGGCCCTGAGAAATCCTGAAATCCATCTCTTCTCCCTCCTCTGATGTAAGCAAACCCTCCCTCACTCAGGAAGCCCCCAAACCAGAGGCCTCCAGCCCCAGGCATTCAAAATCTCTTTTCATCTCCCTCAAGGGCCTTCAGAAATTGATTAAATCCATCCTTAAATGGATTAAGACAGTAGAACAAAGAAAAAATCTAAACACAACAAAGAATATCACTAGGGATTCCGCTGCCCTGCAAGAAACCATGCCAACTTCTTGGTTCAAACCAGTCTTGGGTGGCTCTCCACAGCTTGTGGAGAATCTCATCCTCATGGCCTGCCTCTCCCACCAATCCCTGTATGCTGTACCCCAGATATGCAAGACTCACATCCAGATAGGGAGACCCTGCTGATGACAGGCTTTCAACTCTGCTGCCAAGTGCAACCCGAAGTCAGAAGAAGGGCAGCTGCTACCGGGAGTCGCTGCTTAACAGAACGCTGATCAGTCAAAAAGTACCATTGGGCAAAGAAAGGGATGTTTTTCGTAGAAAAAGCTGGTCATTGACCAATGAAATTTTTTAAGAACTATAGGCTTTCTAGTTTCCCAGAGACAAAACTGTTACAATCAATTACAACACAGTGTTTTAAAGAAACAGCTGCGCTCTCCCACGATCACCGCAACATTAGTTACAATAGCCAAGATGATGTCAACTCAAGCATCAATCAACGGATGAGTGAATTAAGAATTTTCTATAAACACCTAATGGAATAGTACTCAACCTTAAGAAATTCTATCACATGTGACAGTGTGGATGAACCTGGAAGACATAACATTAAGTGAAATAAGCCAGGCATAGAAAAACAAAGGATGCAAGTTCTCGCCTATAAGCAGAACCTAAAAACATCAGAGTCCATGAAAGCAGGCAGTGCAGGATGGTGATTACCAGGGGCTGGCGTGGGGAGGAAGCATCAAAGTGACTTATGTTTAAAGAACAAAGTATTTTCAAAAGACAGTTTGGCTACTGTGGGGCTATGATTAAAAACACACAGGTACACCTGAAAATTGCTAATGGAAGTTTAAGTGTTCTGAATACAAAAACAAAGCACATAGTGTAAAAGATATGTTAACTAGGAAGATTAGTCCATTCTACTATGCATACTTCTGAATAGTTGTATATGATAAATATTTTTGTCACTTAAAAATAAATAAAACAAGCTTTACAACAAATCCGAAGACTGAACACAGAAGGAATAAATTCTATTACAGTTCAGAAACTCCAAAGTCCTAAACAAAGGTATTAGCAAGGCCAGATGGGATCTCTCTCCAGAGATTTTAGGGAGCTCCATGTTAGGTTCATGCAGGCTTGGGTGGCTGCAGGCTCTCCTGGTTGGGGATGCCTCACACAGACTTTAGCTGCAATCAAATAACACCGGGGCCCTGTGTCGAATCTTCCTCTGCCCCCACCTTCAAAGACACTTGTGATAGAATGTAGGTTCACCCAGATAACTTTTTCAACTCAACACGTTTAATTACACAAGTCCAAGATTCCTCCATCAAATAAGGCCAGATTACCAATTCCAGAGAAGACACACAGGAAACATAAGGTAGGGGACAAGGTGAAGGGTGTTCTGCAGAGCACCTGCTCAGGGCTATTCAATGGGGTCTACAGCCAGGCAACTTCCTTGGTAACTTAGAGTCATGAGATTTTTTCTGTCTCCCATTTCAATGACATTTTACCACATGTGAAATTTTAAAGACAATGTGGACAGAGGGAAAGACAATAGAAGTTATGTTCACAGAGTCACGTTGAAGTTCATAATTTCACTGCTATCTTGAGACATGCAACATATATGTAAATAACAGTCTCATGCAGGTATAAACACGTCTTCAAAACATGGAATCACCAACTGTGAAACAATTCTTGAATGAATATTAAAGATATCATTTCTAAAATGATGGATCAATATGTAGAAAAAACATTTTTGGCGCAATATAGGATGCAGACATTCAGTGAGCTACTTATTATTAAGCAAAACAAAGCTGGAGTGAACAGAAGACTTAAGGAAGCTAACCACAAGAGCACATACCCATCTTTGGTCTGATCCACCACACCGCTTAAAAGTTCCACAGTCTTTGGGTTGGGCTGGTTTTCTCCAAAAATATTCAGATACCGAGTGACAAAGTCATTGGGAGACATAAAAAATTCACCATTCTTTTCAATGCTTGCATACTGTTAAAAAAAAGAAGAAGAAAAAGAGGTAAGAGACATTATTTAATATAACTGATTCTTAAAAGTATATAATCATGTTCAATACTGAAAAGGCCACAAACATTCAAAAGATAAAAATCACATATGTTAATGCCATCTTCAAAAGGCAATTATCACCCGTCACTTCAAGGAAAGAATTTAAACACTTACGTTTTATGCTTTATCAGTAGCACTCAAGAGTGGCTTTTCCCCCATAAGGAGACATTTGGTAACGTCTGATAACAATTTTGATTGTCATGACTTGGGGAAAGGGAAGGTTTCTAGGGAACATAAAATAATGCCCACGCAGGGTATGAAGCCTGGTAGCCTCAAACTCAGGAGCTCCCTACCTCAGTCTCGGAAGTGCTAGGTTCCAGGCACGTGAGCTTAATAACACGTCCTACCTAAGGTGGGATCAGCTGGGAAGCATTGAATCCCCTTTGAGGAGGCTGTAGTGAGGCAGCTCATACACCTTGCGTTCCCAAATGCAGTGCAAAAACAGAAACAAAACTGAAGCTTATAAAGGGACTCTGGATTTCTGTTTTAGCCCATCAAACCTATTTCCTTTATTTTGCTCCAATAAGCACTTTATAGAAGTTGCTCCTTCCACCCTCTTGCTGGAGTCCCTGATGGCTTGGGGTGTGCCCAGTTCCTGAGTCTTGAACTGTACAAATAACTCACTCAAATGCTAGCAGACCTGGTTCATCTGTCAACAGATCATGGAGGCTTCCAGTCTCCGAGAAAAGATGGCAGACTGAGGTGAGTGCTGCCGGGAGCCACACAACAGCTCCCTTTATCAGAAGCAGATTTAAATCTGCCCTGGCTCATGTCCTCTCACTCAGCGTTACACAGGAACTCACTGGCACAGGACTCCCCTCCGTGGTGTTCTTCTAGGACTTGATCCAGTTTAGGCAAGAGGGACTTGGCTGTGCCTTGTTCCAGGGACACCCAAGTTTTGGGAAATGCTGAGAATAAACATGAGGATGGCTGGCATCCTTGTGGGGCAGAAGCAGATTTCCCGTTTCCAAAGACAAAAGAGCAAAGGGAGGGAAGAACAATATGCCTGAGCACAGGGCTTCCTAGGTGATCAGAACCACACCAGCAGCTAGGCTATGAGGGGCAATAACAGACTTTGGAATATTGCAGTTTTAGGCTGTGCCTGTTACCACCTGAAAGTCTTGACAGTTAAAGTTTCTGGACTCTGATGCCTCATCTGCAAAATGGGTATAATAATATTACCAGCTCCAATTGGCTGATGTATGAAGCAAACAAGATAATAATGAAATACAGTATGAACGATGGTCAGAACATAATAAGCACACTTTTGGTTTTGCTTTTTAAATACATTTATGTATGTATGATGTACATATGTGTGTATATGTGTGTATATATGTATGTATGCATGCATGCATGCGTTATATGCGCATGCCACAGCATCCATGCAGAAACCACAGGGCAACTTGTGGAAGCCAGAAGTCTCCTTTCCACCACCAAGTCCTGGGGGTGAAACTGAGGAAATCGGGTTAGTGGCGAGCACCTTTACTCGCTGAACCCCTCCTCCACTGGCTCTGTTTTTGCTATTGTAAAGGTCTTTTCTTTAATCCTCTGTTTCACTGACTGGCATCTGCTGCTGGTGTGGCCCAAATCAGGGATGTAACGAGGATTCTCTTTCAACCAGCCCTGGCCACTGCCTACAGGAGGCCGTGGGAAATGGTAGGGTTCCATCTTCTAAGCATGTTTCACAGAGAGAAAGTGCAGAAAAAGAGAGCCCATGATGCCACCCACCATCCTTCAGCGGCATTTAGTTCAGGGCCGAGGGGATATCGGCAAGAAAGAATTTACTGTGAGGTTTTTTTCCCCAAATGAGGACAAACAAGCTTGAAATGGAAGGGTATGTTTGTCACTGCTAATGACAGCAATCCTATGGTTTGGTTATACCAAGGTATATATAACCCTATGATAGTGATTAATTTACTGTAAAACACAATTTAACTTTTCTCCTGCTGGTACACATTTAGATTATTTCCAGTTCGGGTTATTTTGTAAGGAAACCTAAGATAGCCATTCTTGTATATAACATTTGTACAAATTCCTGACTATTTTCAAAAACTAGACCCAGTAAAAGAAGAAATTGTTGAGTTACAGGACAGGAACTTGCAGGCAGCGGCACTTATTATCAAACTGTTCTCCCGAAACGACTCTACCAATCTACTCTGCCACCAACAGTGCGAGAAGATGCTCTCGCCCCCTTCCAGGGTCAGATTTGTTTCAAATACTTTTTCGCTTTGACATTTTTATGTAATTGAGTCTAAAGGACTTTTTTCCCCCTTTGTAAATGCTTCTGTTCCTTTTCTGACCTTAGAAAGCTAGTCTTTTCTCATCGCAAGGCCAAATACCAACACAGTTTCTCTCCTGGCTTTTGAGCACATCTTTATTGGCCGTTAGCATATCGGTGCCTTGTCTGTGTGTGGTCTGACAGAAGGCTCTCCCAACTGTAGCTTCTTCCACTCCATCTATTGGTTGTCCCAGGCCCACAAACCAGTCTCTCTCTTCCCTACTCTTTAGGATGCAGGTTTTTTCACTCATAAATTTTCACATGGTCACGAGAGAATACATGGAGACGCCGACTCCAACTGCAGCTTCAGTTCTGACAGGCTGGAATGGCTTCCTGGGCCAGCGTGCACTCTGCAGCTGCCAGGAACATCACCATGAACACAGGAAGGTCTGGCAGTTCTGATCAGTGGGAGATGGTCCAGGACCATCCTTTCTTGTTGACCTGCCTGTCCTTGCAAGGGAACAGTGACTCTTACTTGCTGCAACTGCAGGGAGGGCTCTGTCAAGACAGGACGTTTTGGCTGTATTTTCATTGTTGTTTTCGTAAATTCCCAGACTGCTCCCTGGCCATAAAACGCATTCAAAATATATTTTGAGTCAATGAAAGGCTCAGAATGTTGTATTACTTTCTCCCGGAGCTTTTCTTGGCCCTTCGAATTTTCCCCAAATGACCTTTGGAATCATTGTCAAGATGTGGACCCTAGACACATTTTTCTCTGAAATGCAAGATCAGACTACAGTGAACTACACTACTCACTCACACAATAGTGAAAGATAATGAATGTTGGCAAAAATGCAGAATACTCACCAGGCAGTGGTGGCGCACGCCTTTAATCTCAACACTCGGGAGGCAGAGGTAGGCAGATCTCTGTGAGTTCGAGGCCAGCCTGGTCTACAAGAGCTAGTTCCAAAACAGGCTCTAAAGCTACAGAGAAACCCTGGCTTGAAAAACCAAAAAAACAAAACAAAAAAAGCAGACCTCCCAAATGCTAGTTGTGTAAAGATAAACTGATAACCCTGAGAATGACCCAGGGGTCAAGAGAACTGGCTGCTCTTCCAGATGATCTGGGGTTCAATTCCCAGAGCCCACAAAAGCAGCTCCCAACTCCCTGAAACGCCAGCTTGCAGAACGTGGCACCCTCACAGACATACATGCAGGCGAAACACCAATGCATGTAAGAATGGGTAAATATGTTTAAGTAGATATATTTAAATAAATAAATAAACTGACATTTCAGGAAACTGCTGGGCAACGTCTACTATAACTGTGCCTAACACAAATAACCACAGACTTAGCCATTTCAATCATAAGGAAATCTCCAACAAAATGAGCTAGAACACCAAAAGCCCAGATGATGCCCAATAGCTGGAAACATAATTTACTGTCATATTGTCAGTCACGCAATATAAAACAACATAATAATGAGGATAAACTAAATGTGATAAAGTGTTAATTTGGATACAGAATACAGTTTTATTAAGCTTAGAACAGGCTCGTCCAAGGCATGGATGACTCACTTTGGGATTCAAGTCCATACGTCAAAGGTTGTCTCTTGTACCATGGATACAGACCAAAGCATGTACAGAGGTGGGACAAAGACAGCCTGGTTGTCCTTGAGGAAGAGACTCTTAGAGTCGCCACATCTCTAGAACACCATTCATAGCTCTCTGCGAATATTTCAGACAGGGTTTCTCTGTATAGCCCTCCCTGGCTGTCCTGGAACTTGCTCTGTAGACCAGGCTGGACTCAAACTCACAGAGATCCCCCTGCCTCTCTCTCTCTTCCAGTTTTTTGAGGGTACTTTTAATTCTTTCAATTCTTTTGTATTTCTGCTTACAGCACACTGAACGAGGAACCTGTCCCTGGAGTGCCCTCCACAAGGACACGCGTGCTGTCTGGCCTGCTCCTCCCTGGCTGGGAGTGACGAGTGACGACCAGAGTCAGAGCCCTTAGCAGGCATTTGCCAGGAGTCACTCACTTCCTGGGGCTGAAAGGCAAATTTGCTTTGACATTCTCTCAGCCAGAGAATCCCTGTGCACACCAGGACGTCACCTGCCTCGGCTCCCTGTTCCAAGGATGGAAAAAAACAAAACAGAATAAGAATACCTATGGCTGATACTCACTGTTATCAGGGATCACTGGCTTTCTCTTAACCGGGCCCACAATGTAAAAACGAAAGTGTGCTTATTAACTCAGCACCAAGGTGAATTATAATAAATGACGAACAAAGAAATAAGTTAGCAAAGTATGTGTGAAAGTGTACAAACAAATGTGACAAACATTCATTTAAATTAAAGTCTAATCATATAGGTATTTGCTTTACTATTCTATTTCTGTTTGAAACTGTCACAATAAAAAGCAAAAATTCAAGCATCCTAAGGCTTTCATTTTAATATGCAGCTATGTGTTTAAAATGAAAATTTTAAATAACATACAATTTTTCCACTAACTGGAAAAGGGGGTGTTTTTTCAAAAATAATAGTCTAAATTGCTAACATAAATGTGGAAAAATATACTTCCACATTCCAACTCAAAATACACGGACAAGAGAGCACAAATGGCAGCCTGCTTGCCTAGAAGGGACAGGGCGGAGTTCAAAACCATAAGAGGGGTGGGGCAAGTCCTACTCTCACTGCCGCTGTGATAGCCAATGAGGGGTGGCAACCCAACAGACAATTATAGAACAAGCAGATAAAGCACCAGACATCAGTCATAGCTAGGAACAGCACAGTTTTAAAGCTTGGAGAGAAACAGCTATGCTGTTTATGTTATACTGTAGGAGGGGACTAAACAAGGCAGTATTTTATTTCCTGTATATGAAAACAACTGAAGGAAGAGGGAGAGAGAGGGACATCTGTATGGCGAGATCCACTGTCACAGCCTCCTAAATCTTCAACAATGATGAAAACTCGCTGTAAGGAAAAAGACCCTCAAACAAAGTTTTCCTACAAACATTTCTTGGTGCAAGCCACGCGTCTGCTGCCAGCCCAATCCTAAAATTCCATGTACGGGCTGGAAAGATGGCTCATAGTTAAGAGCACTGACTGCTCTTCCAGAGGACCTGGGTTCAATTCCCAGCACCCATATAGCGGCTCACAACTGTCTGTAACTCCAAGTCTAGGGGACTGGACACCTTTACACAGACATACACGCAGGCAAAACACCAATGCACATAAAATAAAAATAAATAAACTACTTTTTAAAATTCCACATAAATCTCACAGTCACTGGGTCGTACATCCTCTTCCTCATATCTGGCCCCATTTCTGCAGATGACACATCTCATCCTCTGGAGCTCCCCCTTCCCAGTTCTGTGACGGGTGTCTCTGTGCACACAGTCACACAACCAGCCCCCTCCACTATAAAAGGTCAGTCAGGCTGGACACGGAAGTCCACACCTTTAATCCCAACACCTGGGAGGCAGAAGCAGGCAGATCTGTGAGTTCAAGATTAGCCTGTCTACACAGTGAGTCTCCGGACTGTCAAGGCAATGTACTGAGACCCTGACTCCTAACGAACAAAGACCAATCCCTTTCAACTATTCCTTCAAGGTATCCCTGAGTAGCTACCTCACTACTCACTGTTCCTGCAACCAAGAGCTTAACTGGGGCGTCTAAAAGGGTCATTCTCAAGGTCGGCCATCTAACAGCCACAAAACTAGCCCAACCCCAAGCCCAGCCTCCAGGCGCTTGAAGTACTCAGAAAACTTTCAACACCCTGCACCTGTTGACTGTCACGGCAAGCCTGCAATGATGCCCACCCCAACCCTGCTCGCTCCCACACCCTGTACTGCATGGCACCCTCCCTAACAGTCATATTTTAAAAATTCAAAATTTGAAAATTGCAGAATAAACAAGTTCAGCCCAGAGAGGTTTTTCTCCCAAAGCCTCCCCAGGCCTCCACACGGTCCTCTTCTTTGCCGAACCTCCTCAGGCTCTCCCCACCAGCCCCTCCTCTCGGCACACTGACCCCTGGCAGGGTGCTTGCTTGGTCTCTTTGCCTGCTGTGTGCCTGGAAGGCTGACCTGCGCCACCCTGCGCTCCTCCCGAACAGTAGTCCACGTGTTTCCCCTTTGCTCACCCTCACAGAACATCCATCAGGGCACCTGACTTCAATGGCAAATCTCTGTAAATGAACATGAAGCTACAGCAATGGTGCTACGCAGAAAACCTTCCCAATGTTGGGGTTAAAACCAAAACTGCCTGTCTGGAGTTCAACTTCCACATCCAGATAAAGCCTTGGCTACCAGTCAGGCAATGGTGGTGAACATTTTTAATACCAGCACTTGAGAGGCATAGGCAGGTGGATCTCTGTGAGTTCAAAGATAGCCTGGTCTGGAGGGGCTCCAAAGCCACATAGATAAACCCAAATAAATAAATAAAACAAAACAACCTTGTCTTCCACTTTCCCCAAGAACGGCCTTCAAGGTGAGTGTTTTACCACGGCATATTAGCAATCAAGTACAACAGCCCAGTCACCCTCTATCCATTGCCCAAAACTGGACCATTAAACTATGGTGTCCATGATACTTTCTTTGTCTGGAAAAAAACTTCATACACTTCTGTAGCTGATAAACACCTACTCTTTCTCAATCCCAGCTCAAACCTTGTTTCTGCCCCTTTGATGATCCTCCACAGGAAGACGCAGCTGGTCTCACAAAATCTCCCGGCAAATTAATGCTGTGTCCTACTGATTAACCATATCAAGGTTCTGTCTTCTTAAATACACACCGTGAAATATTTAAGGACGGGAGTCGTGATTTATCCAATAGACAACCTCAGAGGGGGGTGGGCACACAGACTGCGTTTCACTTTTCTCAAAATCATGCGGTACAAAGCCAGAAGCACGGACACTTCTTTCTCTAGGAGCCAGCTCTCTTCCCCCATCTGCCAGTTCATGGCTCTCTCGTCTCCAGGACTGCCAACACTATGACCCAGACACCTAGCATCCAGAGCTCAGCTGCGGCTCCTTTCCATGCTTCCTACTGCAACAGAACCCTTCCTCCTGCCTCGTTTCACAGAGACGGCTGGGACATTTCCCACAGAGTTCTCACTAGAGAGAAGATCAAGTCAGAAACACTCATGAAGAGGAAGAGACACAGTAGACGGGGCTGCAGTATGTCAGCTGCTCGGCCCTACAGGTCCAGTCTGACAGCCCCGTGGTGCCTCTTTCTCCTTTCACCCCTTCCTTCACCACAGCCATCATCGACACCAGACAGTAAATAGGAGTTCCTCCGCGTGCTGAGCCCAGACGGATTTGGGTTGGTCCCACACTGTTCCGTCCTGATGAGGTCACCAGACCCTGTGCCAGATCCAAAAATCCCTTCTACAAACTGCTGATTTTGTTTTCTTCCTTTACCCATCTCCTCCCCCGCATCACCTCGGACTCTAAACCATAAAAAACCCTCATTCAAAAGTCACGTAGTCTCCTAGCTAGTGCCAAAGATTATAAACCCAGCTTTGAGGCCCATCTGCACAGAACCCCACCCCCACCCCATGGTCGGTCAGAGCTCCAACCCTCCCCGGGGATTTCCCTGGACCAGCTGGAGCCACCTCTCCAGTCCCTAGACATTAACATAAAGAAGGCGCACGTTTTCTTGATTTCCATCACTGGGGATCCTTTTTTACAATATTCTGTACTGGTTCTTCTTGGCTGCAAGGGGGAGAGAGAGGGGGTGGAGTGTGTGTGTATAAAATATATATAAATTCCAAACATCCTTGCAAACTTAACCTTCTTTTCTCCTTGGAAAATATCTATATTCAATTTTCCTTTTGGGATCTTTGTGTTTCCTGCACACACACAAAGTGTGTGTGTGTGTGTGTGTGTGTGTGTGTGTGTGTGTCTTAACTATTTATCTTTTATGTATATGTCTGTGTGCCTGTGTGAGTTTAAGTGCCCTCAATGTGCAGAGACTGTCAGATGCACTGGAACTAGTAACAGGAAGTTCTGAGCTGCCCGGAATCGGTGCTGGGACTGAATCTGGGCACTCTGAAAGAGCAGGAAGCACCCTCAGCCTCTTAACAAAGGAGCCACCTCTTCAGCCCGTTTTTCCCTGTATTTGCATCCTTTAATTTCAAGAATTTTACTGAGTCAAATCTAAGCATGTCAGGTGCTTGGCAGTGCACACCAGTCAATATGTTAAGCAATTTTTCCTGGTTTTCATTATGAAAACATTCAAATATACAAAGTAGAGAAAAATAGTGAAATAAGGCTAATATTCCATTTCCTAATTTCAAATCTTTTTCACAATGCCACTCATCTCCGCCCACCACCAGAGATGAGATTCCAGAGCAGATCTCTACCGTGGCACTGCCGTCTATACCTGCTTCAATGCACATCTCAAAGAGGCTGCCCCTTTGTTCTGTTTTTGCTTCTTTTTTTTTTTTATTTTTTCTTGGAAAAAAAAAATTTCCGCCTCCTCCCATCCTCCCATTTCCCTCCCCTTCCTCCCACTCCACTCCCCCTTCCCCAACTCCTTTCCCCCTCCCTCTCCAGACCGAAAAGCAGTCAGGTGGAAAGTCTAAGGTCCTCCCGCCTCCATCTAGGTCTAGGAAGGTGAGCATCCAAACTGGCTAGGCTCCCACAAAGCCAGAACATGAAGTAGGATCAAACCCCAGTATTCACTCACAATTGGTTTCTAGCCATAAATAAACGACACTGAGTCTGTAATTTGTGATCCTAAAGAAGTTAAAGAAGAAGGTAAACCCAAAGAAAAGCATATAGTTATCCTCCTGGATATGGGAAGTAGACAAGACTGCCGAGCAAATATTGAGATCTTGGGGATGAGGTGGGATAGGGGTAAGGGGAGATGGGGAGAGAAATGTGAGAAGGGGAGGATGGGGGGAACTTGGGGAATTGGGATGGTTGGGATAAAGGAAGGACGGATATGGGAGCAGGGAAGCATATATCTTAATTAAGGGATCCAGCTTAGGGTGGGCAAGAGACCTGAACCTAGAGCGGCTCCCAGGTGCCCAGGGGGATGTCCCCAGTTAGTGCCATGGGCAGCTGAGGATAAGGAACCTGAAATGGCCCTACCCTATAACCACACTGATGAATATCTTGCATATCACCATAGAACCTTCATCGGGCGATGGATGAAGATAGAGACAGAGACCCATATTGGAGCACCAGAATAAGCTCCCAAGGTCCCAATGACGAGCAGAAGGAGGGAGAACATGGGCAAGGAAGTCAGGACCGTGAGGGGTGCACCCACCCACTGAGACAGTGGGACTGTCTATTGGGAGCTCACCAAGGCCAGCTGGACTGGAACTGAAAAAGCATGGGATAAAACCGGACTCTCTGAACAATGAGGACTGAGGAGAAGCCAAAGACAATGGCACTGGGGTTTGTTTTTGCTTTTTGAGACAGAGTCTCTATTATATAGAACTGGGTGTCCTAGAATATAGTTATTTCATTTGTATTTTAATGAATAAAGCTCGCCTTAAGATCAGAGAGTAAAACAGCCCTTACAGACCAGGCAGTGGTGACTGACACACAACTCTAATCCCAGTAGCCACATTAGTTTGCCATAGAAACCAAATGGTAGCAAAGCACACCTTTAACCCCAGCACTAGAGAGGAATATAAAATGGGAGGAGAGTTCTCAGGTGCAGTCTCATTCTGAAGATTCCTGGAGGCAGGATCACCATTTTGGTCTGAGATAAAGACAAAAGCCAGTGCCTGGCTGTTTTGTTTTTCTGACCTTCAGGTTAAACCCCAATACCTGTCTCTGGGTTTGTTTGTTTGTTTAATTTATTTACTTTATTATGTATACAACATTCTGCCTCCGTGTACGCCTGTAGGCCAGAAGAGACCGCCAGATCTCATTACAGATGGTTGCGAGCCACTATGTGGTTGCTGGGAATTGAACTCAGGTCCTCTAGAAGAGCAGTCAATGTTCTTACCCACTGAGCCATCTCTCCAGCCCCTGTCTCTGGTTTTTATTATTCTTGCTACAACAGAACTTGCTTTGTCGGCCAGGCTGGCCTACACAGAGACCCACCTCCTTCTGCCTCTGCCTCCTGAGTGCTGGTATTAAAGGAAAGCTCCATCATAAATTACTATTCTTAACCTCAAAATCCTGTCAGAGCTCAAGTTCCTAATTGTTTCTCCCTTTCTCAGTACTGAGGGTGATAGCCAGGGCCTCATTCGTGGAAGGCAAGTGTTCTTAAACTAAGCCACAATTCAAGTCCTCCACTTAAAAAAAAAAAAAAAAAAAAAAAAAGAACATATTTTTCATGAAAAAAGTGAGGCCCATGTAACCAACACTTTTCTATATCATCGTCAGTATCCATCAGTTTCCCGATTTGACACTTTGATACCTCTTTCCATCCAGATACGGCCTTGGCTAGCACTTTCCCCAAGAACAACCTTAATGTTGCAAACCAAACACCAACATCCCAGCCTTTCTCTAGCCATTGCTTAAGGTGGAGCACTAGAGTTATGCTGCCCCTCCACACACCTGGTAGGCACACTTTGGTTTGCAAGCACTGTCTTTTCAATGTTTAGAGAGGCCCAGATGGTTTTTTTTTGTTTGTTTTGTTTTTATTGTCTTTACAAAACAAGCTTTTTCTTTTTGGGATATGTTGAGCAATAACAACAACAACAACAAAAAAAAAAAGATTTGAGACCCAAGGAAGACTTTTGGTGTACTAACCACTCATCGTCCAGAACCACAGAGTGGGGGGAACACAGGAACTAAATTCTTCGCATATCTGGGGCACCCCAGTGTTTATAACCATCCCAGCAGTGGGGATACAATGACCACAGCAATGATCAAAGCAAAAACCAGCGGCTTCTTCCAGCCTGGGGAGGGAGGTCAAGCCTCTCTGGCAGAATGGAGAATTGTTAGGGTGCTGACACAGAACCCGAAACTTCCAAGGAGAAAAGGCAGCATTGCCAAGGACCTTCAGAGACCCAGGACTCAACAGTAACGAGTCACATGACTCAATCCTGCTAACTGTGTGACATGAAAGAAATTAAAATATAAGCCATACCCCCATCACTAGAATCCATCTATACGGTTTTCATATATTTTTTTAAAACAGAATTATAAAGGATCCCTTTCATGAACCCTACATTAATATACTTTGGGGACTATTTTTAAATTCTCAACAATGAAATAAAAAGCTGTTTGAAATAATCTTGTAAAGTTATAGAACACAAACTAGACAAGAAACAAAATAGATTCCTTTATACTGACCTTCAAAAATATTGGTCTAAGCTCAGCTGGATCTGCTCTCTTGGTTAAAGCCACCTATAAATAAACAGAAAAATGTTTATGTTATTAGAACAAAGCTGAAAAATCAAGCTAGCAGGAGGGAAAATAAACATTGGGTTAGAAATTAGTAGATTTCATTTTTGTACTGCAAGTACCAAATTGCTCCAGTGTGTAAACTAGTCCCCGGATTTTAATGTGGACTCTCCGTGGCTTCTAAAATGATAACATTCTGTGTGAGAAGCCAGAAAAGCCCTTAATGTCTAATGTTCAATGTATAAAAGGGAAGAAAGTTGAAACAGATTAGTGAACAGCTGGCATTTCTAAGCCATACCCAAGGGTAATGCATGCCTTCTCACGCGGGAATATTTAAATATTAAGTACAACCTGTCTGCCAATCCTGCACAGGAGCCCAGTTCTTAAAAGTCGGTGAACTTGTAAATCATATTAAGGACCCAAAGGGAACTGCTTCCCACAGCTTGTCCGTGAACGGCACGTACACCCACCGGCCTAGACAGGCCAAGGAACTTCTCCACCTCTCCCCAGTCTTAATAAATCATAAGTCTCCAAAGGTGTGACTATTATTCTTCACATTCTAGAAACTCAAGGGACCGTGGTCACCTTCCACCAGTAAAATTTGACAGATTAGCTCAGAATAGGTGTTGTGCTTAATTCTCCAGGCCACAAAGTCCAAAAACATCACTGGGAAAAAAGCAAGACAAACTTGAACATAACTGGTCCAGGCCAACACAAAAGAACCCTTATGCAGAAGCAAACAGTGGGCTTATTCAGTGTCCCATCACCCAGTCCTGTCGGCAAAAGTGGGCCTAAGACGCGGTGCTCGGCAAGCAGAGTGTCACCTCGTGATACAACCAAGGCAGGGCCCCTGGAACCACCAACACTGGAGCCATGTCCCTATCCACAAGATTTATGCAAATTGTTCTAAATCCCTTCTGTGTGCTTGCAAAGGCTCTTCTGAGATCTTTAGACAATGGCTTTTCTGTCTTTCGGAAGTACCAGGGCTCCTTGGCCCGCCAATGTCAGGAATAAATTTATTAACAAGTCACTGGAATGGGAGATGGTCTCCAGGAAAGCAGCTGGATGGTCACCGCACTAACACTGATACTCTTTCCACTTCAGCCGAAAACCTGCCGCTATCAATGTCCTAAACCCCAAATTAGCTGCTGTCCTTTGCTGTTCAGTAACGGAGGGAAAACAAGCCAACCCAGCCATGATTAATGGTGCTGGTGACCACTAACCAACCCAGCCATGATTAATGATGCTGCTCACCTCCAGGTTTTAGAAGAGGAGGCCCTGTTGGTGGGAAGGTGAAACCGGTATGAACACTCTTAGAAAAGGTATCACCAAGCCCCTTCTACCGCCACTTCTAGAGGGGTGTCGTTCCTCCCATCACGGTAAAAACCCTACATCCTTGACAGGCTACTAACTAGGCACGGGGAAGGGGGACTGTGCACATGCTTGCCTAAGTTTCTAGTGGTTTGGTTTTGCTTTCTTATTTGTTATGTTTTTTTTTTTTCCTTTAAAAGGCAATGAAACTTTCTACACAATGAATGCGGCTTGCTGTCTGGATGCATGCTTGCACATCTGCTTAGTTCACTACACTACATACTTTATATGAACGACACCAGGCAGTGCTGTCCAGCACGTACCTCCCTGGCCTGAATCCCCATGGCACCTATAACTTCCTGATCCCCAAAACATAAATCATGCAATGCTCCTAGTCAGAACTGGAAAAAGCAAACTCTTCACTTTGTAACCCATCCAGGGCCCAGTCACTAGAGAACACAAAGGCAAATAACCCCTGTGGAGGCCAATGCTGCAAAGCCACCCCCCCTAGAATGTAAGAATGCACTCCCTAATTTACAAAGTATGGCTGGGTCCTCACAGAAAGTCTGAAAGGACACATTATTTTTCCCATTTTACAAACGGGGAAATCAAGGTTCAGAAAGAGTCATGTACTTTGTTTCCCTAAGTAGGAGGAAAAGCCACTTTCCCCCTTGCGTTTTCTCACTCTCCAGTCTCCTGTCCCCCACATTATAAGCAACTTCATCATGACCCAGCATGGAGGCAACATAGGGCACAAGAGTAAAGAACAACACTCTAAATGCAGTTAGCCTCACAAGGCTGGGTCCGGGCATGGTGGTTCATACCCAAAAACACACAACTTCAGAGACTAAGGCAGAAGGATCTAGAGTTTGAGAAGAGGCCAGATTACACAGAATGACCCTCTATCAGATAAACCAACCCGTCGTTGTGGGGTATTTGTACGACATGCAGGAGGAGAGGCAACAGCCATGGGACATGTGGCAGGATGTATAGTAACAGAAATGGGTTGATTTAACTTACGAGAACTAGCTAGGAACAAGCCTAAGATATAGGTCAAAGTTTTATAATTGAGAAATCTGTGTCAGCAAGGTGGTGGTGGCGCACGCCTTTAATCTCAGCAAGGGGAGGCAGAGGCAGGTGGATCTCAGTGAGTTCAAGGCCAGCCTGGTCTACAAAGCAAGTTCTGGGACAGGCAGGGTGGTTACAGAGAGAAACCCTGTCTTAGGGGAGGGGAGGGGTCTCTGTGTCATTATTTGGGAGCTGGCTGGCAGGGTAGAGAAAGACTTGCTATGACCGGTGAAAACCAAGAGGCCGTTGGTGTCAGACTGGCCTTACACAGGGTACAAGCTTGACCTCTTGACTCACTGGCTGGCCTGGATTCTCTGACTGCCTCTCATTTCCTCGTAGATACAAGAGGTGGAAAAGAGGAAATAGTTAAGTACCAACAAAGCCCGGAATTTAAAGCACTCAATAAACACCATTCATCATCATTTTTTTATTTCTTATCCAAAAGCGTTTGTCTTCTACCATGACCGCACATCTAAACGATGAGTAGCCTACTTCACAATTCAGAAGACAGAACTAGGAGCGAAAAGGGGAAGTCGGGACTCTAGAAGATGCTCACCAAAGCCCCAACCGAACACCAACGCCATAGTAACACATGAATAAATCGCCCCCCCCCCCACACACACACACACAGTTTTCACAGCTTCCCTAAGGCTTCTCTTGAAAACAGACCCAAAGGCACAGGTGTGGTAAGTAGTAAACAATCATGCAGGAATTTGCTGGAGACTGAGACCCATTGACACCCATCATTCTTAAGCACAAAGAACCATGGAACTGGGAGATCATTTCTGAAAACTTAGCACCAGTCTCCTGGATCTCACGTGTAGTCACCCCATCTACTGCCCACTCGGCAAACACTAGCTGGCTATTTGGAATTTCCATTTTGGCTTCTACTCACACCCTTCCCTCCCCCTCCCCCATATCCATCAGCCCCCCCCCCCATCATCCCCTGCAAAGGAGGAGCAATCACACTGATGACCATATAAAGTTGCAGTGAGGGCTGGAGAGAAAATGGCTCAGGGGTTATGAGCACTGACTGCTCTTCCAGAGGACCCAGGTTCAAAGCCCAACCCTCACATGGCAGCTCCTAAGTGTGTGTAAATCCAGTCTCTGGGCGATCTGACACCTTCACATAAACTAGAGTTGCAGTGAGACCCACGATGTGCTGAAGGAGCTCTGAGAAGACACGTGCTGGACAAAGTTATCCAGAGAAACGGCCTTTCCTTCTAAGTCAACCAAGGACACCTGATCAGTGCACGCTTCATGATCCAAGAGCCTGCAGTTCAGACCTAGCGTATTCTTGGGCTTCAGAAGATTTGTCAAACTTGAGACAGTTCCAGATGGCACACCTAAGTACACACACACACACACACGTTTGGGTGTGTGCCTCTTACATAATAATATGTAAATATATACAAGTAAAGCACTATTCACTTAATTACTTGATGTTATCATTACTTATCATTATCTTATTCTTTATCGTCTGCGCTGAAAGACTGAAGTGCAAAGGAGTCTAACGTTACAACAAAAATTGTACTGCTTTACATAAATGAAGTAATCCAAATCTAAGAAGAGAGTTCTTTGCAAGTGACTATGAAATATCATTTGATATTTAAATCAGCACAGTAGAGTACTTTGTATTCAGTCAGATAAGTAGCAACAGTTCCAAACAAGACAAAAAGAAGCAACGGGGGGACGGGGGGGCTGCATGGCTGTTACTCCCATACACCAGGAAAGGTCTAATAGGATTTAACTTAGAATGGAAATTTCAAAAGTCCATGCTATGAGATGGTAACTGATGGAGGAGGGTCATCTTTCTATCTGTTGATTTCATTGGTTAAGCAATAAAGAAACTGCTTGGCCCTCATAGGTTAAAACATAGGTGGGTGGAGTAAACAGAACAGAATGCTGGGAGAAAGAAGCTGAATCAGTGAGTCGCCATGATTCTCCCATTCCAGGCAGACGCAGGTTAAGATCATTCCTGGTAAGCCAGCTCGTGGGCTACAGCAGATTATTAGAAATGGGCTAGTCCAGGTGCGAGAGCTAGCCTAGAAGAGGCTAGCTAGAAATGGGCCAAGCGGTGTTTAAAAGAATACAGTTTCGGTGTAATTATTTTGGGGCATAAGCTAGACCTAGACATGTGGGCGGCCGGGTGCCGGGGACACAGCCCCGCCGCTCCTATTACAACAGGTAACATTTGAGCATCATGAACTACGCAATATGCTTTAATGAGATAAGCATTAGTCACATCTATGTGACTAGCTCACCAATAGCATTTGTAAAAGATACACAAACTAGGTTACATTTTTTTTTTTAAAAAAAGTAACATAATGACACAACTTCTGTAACTAGCTTTATCATAAAGGGAACAAAAATGTAACAGGAAGAACCAGAAAGGTGTCTTTCAGAGCAGATAAACCCTGTCATTCCAACAGGCAGCAGCATTGCCAATAGCAGGGGGAGATTTCTACACATAGGAGTGTTTATTAAATCCGCCTGCTTACCCTGGAGTCAAGCCACAGTGCCAGGCTCATTCCTTTCACAAACTGCAGTGGCACATACTTGTGCTCTCAAAATAGTCGGTAGGTGTGACAGAGTAGGGACAAATCCAGCACAGCTGGGTATGGTGATCCCCGTCCTTGAGAGACAGAGTCAGGAGATGAGGAGTCAAGACCCTTCGCAACACTTGGCAAGTTTGTTTGAGACCACTTGAGATGGAAGAGACCCTGTCTCAAGAGGGAAAGAAAGAAAGAAAGAAAGAAAGAAAGAAAGAAAGAAAGAAAGAAAGAGAGAAAATTGGGTCACTCCTCTCAGGAGGCTCTGAAAATGTGTGGCTTCCTCAGATCATGCCAGCCTCTCTCTGCCAAGGGGCCCTCAACTGATAACTCAGGGTCCCTGTGAGTGAGCCATAGAGAGAGAATCTGGTGAATCCTTCAGAAGTACTGAGACTGGGCACTTGCACCCACATGGCCATACCACATGCAGATGCACGAACATACATGTAATTAAAATAGTTTTGAAAAGATGAAAGGCGCATCCAAAAGCAAAAGGAACTTTTGAGGCCCCTGAATTCAGAATCTCTGGAATGGCCATAAGTATATTATAGTTAAATTACAATATTTCTCCCACAAACTGTGTGTTTGAAGACTTGGTCCCAGTTAGTGGGGATGCTGTCTGGGAGGAAGAGGGTCCTAGTTGGAGGAAGTCCGGTGTGGGGGGCAAGCTCTGAAGTTTATTGTCTGACCCTTCTTTCTGTCAGGTGTCTGTCTGCTTCCTAACAGGAACAAGCTCCCACCTCCAGAGCCAAGAGATCCCCTTGCTGCTATACTCTCCCCACGACAAACTATGTTCCTCTGACCTCCCTTCCTTAGACTGCTTTACCTAGGTATTTCACTACAGTGATGAGAGAAACAGATATAACTGTATCTTTAAAACTGTAAGCTGGGTGGTGGCAGCAGGGCATGCCTTTAACCTAGCACTAAGGAGGCGGAGGAAGAGGCAGGCAGATCCCTATTGTAATGGTCTGTCCTGTCTCTTTAAGAGACAAGCCAAGCCCACTCCCTCCCTGTCCTCTGAGGCAGGCAGATCTTCCTTCCCTGCTTGCAGCCTGAGTTCCTCCCTTTTCTGTCTCCCTCTCAAATAGGCAGCTTCTCCCTTCTCTCTCTTTCCCTCCCTCTCTCCCTCCCTCTCTCCTCTTTTCTCCTTCTACCTCTTCCCTTCCATAATCCACTAAATAAATATACAACCTCACTCTGCATGGCCTACTTATCCGCCTGTCTCTCGTTCGCCGCATGTTTCCCTGCCTGGGACCAGCCACCTTTGGAGACCTGCAGTGTGGTCTCATAGCATGCCCATCTGTCTGTCTATCCTCGTGACCTGCTGCAGCCACTAGGGGAACTGCACTGTCCTTGCCTGGGACTGGCTGCTCTTGGGACCTGCAGCATTTCTACCACTGCAGCCGCCAGGGATCCTGAAGCATTTTTAACTAATCCATTAAACCTATGAGTGTGGGGCCAGCCTGGTCTATAGAGCAAGTTCCAGGACAGTCAAGACTACACAGAGAAACCCTGTCTCAAAAAAAAAAAAAAGAAAGAAAGAAAGAAAGAAAGAAAAGAAAAGAAAGAAAGAAGGAAGGAAAACTATAAAAATAACAAGAATAGCATATTTTTAAAACTATCCAGAAGATTACATTGGGTGGGGGTGCAGAGCGACCAGCTTGACAGCAGCTGCCACAAACAAGACCCAGTCCAGCTGTCCTTCAAGGGTGTCTCCCAACTCACTTCCCCAACTCAAGACATCTGAGAAGTCAAAACAACTTCAGGATTGCTTACCCAAAAGATTACCTGAAATGATTATTTATCTTTGATATGTAAAAACCAGAAAAGGAGCCAGGCAGTAGTGGCGCACACCTTTAATCCCAGCACTGAAGAGGAAGAGGCAGGTGGATCTCTGTGAGTTTGAGGCCAGCCTGGTCTACAGAGCGAGTTCCAGGATAGGCTCCATAGCTACTAAGAAAGCCTGTCTCAAAAAAAAAAAAAAAGTGACTCATCAAAAGCAGGCCATTGTGTGTACTGTGAAAGCCAGCATGGGGTAACGAGAATAAAGGAGCCAGGAGAACCTGTGTCTGCCTGAGGAACCAATGTAAGAGGACCTAAACCTCGAGGAAAAGTGCTCCTGGGGTTGCAGCCCACATTCTTTCTCCGTCCTCCTGCACTGTAGGCTACATGGCTAACATTACAGTTCTCAGACTCCTTTGCAGCTATATGGCCCAGGGCCTGTCAATCCCAAGAACTGTGGAGGCACCGGCAAGGGAAAGACTCCGAGCTCAGGTCACTAGCAGACACCGTTGTTGGTCGTGACTGGTTTTCCTGTGACACTGTCCTGCCCTCCCACGTCGTTCATAGCATGTCCTCCAAAACATCCCTCCACTTGGGCAGGAGACATCCTGACGGTGTAGGAGGCCACAGCTCCCTTGGTGGCCTGCTCTGCTCTGAGGCTCTGGAAGTAATTCCTAAGAGTTCAACCTCAAGTCTGTTTCTTCACCCACCCAACAAATTCTATAAGCCATTTAATAGTCTGTAATAAATCTCCCTCTGCTGAAACCAGCCAGGGAGGATTCTGTTCCCCGCAAGTCAACCTTAACTGATACAATCACTTATTGCAAAAGAAAGTTTGGAATTCCTTAAAACCACAGTTACCATTGCCTTGAGGGAAGAAAGAGGTATCTCATCAAATTTACAAAAATCATTTTTTACTGAAGTCACCGAATCACTCAGTCGCGCCTTCTGTTAAGTTTAGGTTCTCGTAAGTGAAGAGCTGTAATTACACAAGAAGTGACTGAGGTATAAATCGGCATATAGACAAAATGCCGAGTTAAGCGTTCCTCAACCACAACATTTCTGGGCAATCAACCCTCAAAGGTTCCTGTCACTCAACAATTCACTTCCCAGGCACCCGAGGGCCCACGGGGTAATTAACAGGTCACTTCAGAGTGCTGCCGATGCTCATCAGAACAACTCTAACTTGTGACTCTCTGCTGCTGCAGACAACTCTAAACCACTCCAAACCATCGCGATGAAAACGCTGGTATTAAGAAGCAAAGTGTAATAGTTAAGCAATCGATGGTGGTGTTTCAGCTGTGGCTTATGTTACGCCAAAAAGGCTTTAAACACACTTTCAACTCTCCCAATGTCATTAAGCTAAACGTTCCGTGGAGGAAGGACTGCGAAGATTTTCTAAGAGACACACTTTGCTATCTACATGCCTATGCCTTATAAAGATGCCAGGAGCTGCTGGCATTGCCAGGAGCCCACAGCATAAGTTTGGAAGATCTTGGGACCCAGCCAGGCCTAACGACCTCAGGCCAGTTAGTTAACATCTCTGAGTTTTTAAATCTGTGCTTACAAAATAGGCAAAATGATAAGAAACCCTAGCTTCTCCCTTTCAAATGGATACCTAACAGCCAATTAGAATGAAGAAAAAGTATCCTCATAATCTCAGCTGTTAAGGGTGACAAGGATTAGTATCAGCTACTGCCAAATAAAGCAAGCTGATAACAAGACCGCAGGACACTTCTGCTCTCAAAGACAAAAGGAAGGTAACGGGCCCAGACTATAGATAACTAGGTAACTGAACTCAGACCTAGATAACAAAAGATGACAAATTAAAGAGAAAAATAGTTCCATAAGAATTGGAGGGTTAGGAGCATATTTTCGTCAGTGGACTGTGTGATTAGCATATAAAAAGCCTGGTTTCTATTCCCAGCGCTGCACAAACCGGGCATTGGGGCTCACACCTACAAAATGCTATGGACTGTCTGCTGTCTCATGAGGAAAGCTGGAGAACCAGCCAAGACCAAGGAGCTGCCAACAGTATCCTCACATATGCCTAGCATGGCTTGGGAAGAATCCCGTCACATTCAAAGCAGGTCACGCTGACTGCCCATTATGTAAACTGAAGTGAACATGGCCCCTCATCCTATCCCCTCATCACTGCCTTCTTCCGAATCACGTCACACTCGAGTGTCTGCTTGGCAGAGTCTAGTCACTGCTACAGGCCTTGTCTGCAAGGGAAGATGGAAACCGAGTTGACCCTATGCAGAGAGAGGCGGGACTGCTTTTATGAGGATTTGCTCCAACACAGAAAGCTGACCAAAGGATGATGGGTAACTGGAAACGTCAGAATGAACTTGATTGGGTAAAGTCACCAGACATACCCCTTGCTTTCCAGCCAGCCTTATTGTCAGGTCCCAAAGAAACCTGGGACAAGCAGTCATCTGGGGCTCCCCTTAGCACTTCTCTCTCTTGCTCCCCACCCTAAAATCCAGGAACTGGGCTTCCCGTTCCTTCACCCAGATCCTGTCCGTCATGGAATCGCTTTGCTTCACCCTTGGTCCTCAGCTCCTCTCTTCATCCAACACTGTCCCTCTCCTTTCTTCCTCTTCTGCTCTCTCCAATCCCTCTTCTCACGGCCAGGTCTACTCTACTGGCCTGGTCTACTCTACTGGCCTGGTCTACTCTACTGGCCTGGTCTACTCTACTGGCCTGGTCTACTCTACTGGCCTGGTCTGCTCTACTGGCCTGGTCTGCTCTACTGGCCTGGTCTACTCTACTGGCCTGGTCTACTCTACTGGCCTGGTCTACTCTACTGGCCTGGTCTGCTCTACTGGCCTGGTCTGCTCTACTGGCCTGGTCTACTCTACTGGCCTGGTCTACTCTACTGGCCTGGTCTACTCTACTGGCCTGGTCTACTCTACTGGCCTGGTCTACTCTACTGGCCTGGTCTACTCTACTGGCCTGGTCTACTCTACTGGCCTGGTCTACTCTACTGGCCTGGTCTACTCTACTGGCCTGGTCTACTCTACTGGCCTGGTCTACTCTACTGGCCTGGTCTACTCTACTGGCCTGGTCTACTCTACTGGCTAGGTCTACTCTACTGGCCTGGTCTACTCTACTGGCCTGGTCTACTCTATTGGCCTGGTCTACTCTACTGGCCTTGTTCAGTCTGGACTCAGCCGGATGCCTCTAGCTGCACTCCCCCTCAATCTACAGGCAACCCTACCTAGGAGCGGCCCTGCCCTATTTCCATGCCCTGTTGAGAACACTGGAGATCAAGCGCAGGCTGATCTGTCCCAAGTCCATGCCTTCTCCTCGGGGTCAGAGTCCAGGTGGTCAGGTTGCCTCGGAGCAGGTTTCTCAACCTTTGCTGTAGGACCCACGATCATTCTTTGGTGCTAGGTAGGATTTTTTTAATTATTATTATTTTGGTTTTTTGAGACAGGGTTTCTCTGTAGCTTTGGAGCCTGTCCTGGAACTAGCTCTTGTAGACCAGGGCTGGCCTTGAACTCACAGAGATCCGCCAGCCTTTGTCAGGATTGAAGACATGCTGCTAGGTAGGATTTTACTGACATTCTTAACCTCCTCCCACTAGGTGCCAATAGCATCAGGATGGGACAACCAAACAACTTCTCCAGACATTTCAAATTACCTCGGGTGGGAGCGGAAGGAAAGGGCTTCACGCAACCCCCAGCTGTCAAGAACACGGGAACTAGTGATTGCTTCACGTGCGTACTTCCCATCACCTATGAAGGCTGGAGCTGACAGACGGACACTGACAAGATCCTCTCCCAGGGGAAAGGACCGATTAACAGTGAGTGGCCAGTACGCGTTGTATCATGAGGACACACACTTCCACACAGTATATACTGGAGGTAACGTCTACGGAC
Source organism: Microtus oregoni (assembly GCF_018167655.1). Lineage (NCBI taxonomy): Eukaryota > Metazoa > Chordata > Mammalia > Rodentia > Cricetidae > Microtus > Microtus oregoni. The sequence goes on from NW_024543085.1 coordinate 4,111,693, forward strand.
TGGATCATTTTAGTTTAGGCCACTGCAGCATCCTGGCTGCTTTTACTGAACCCTTAATTCCCCACAAGGCCTAGTGCTCAGATTCTCAAAGCCGATCTCATGAAAACACCACTAAAGTTCTTTAAGGTGAAAAGCCATTAATTCCTCTAATTTTCGGAGGAAGAAACAGAGGTATTTCAGGTTCTTCAATATGTAGCTATACGTTATAAAGTCAGAAAGGACACCAAAATCCAGGCATTTGAATACTCTTTTCAACACTTATGAGGAGGTCTGAAGCCCTTTGATGAATCAGCCTGCCACTGGACCACACTAGACATGAAATTCAAGTCTTTGTCACTTAGAATCATCACCTGCCTGGTGAAGAATATTACTCTCCAGTATTATATGCTGAACTTAGTCTCAATTTTTATAGCACAGAAATTACAGTATAATTAGGAGCCAGCTGCAATTGTAATTATCCCTCCCAATATAATTTGTTACATATTAGCAAGCGTCAAATTTCTACTGCTCCTTACATGAATAACACCTGACTGCACTGTCCTGAAGACAGGAGAGCACATTCCTGTTGGAGAACAAAGAAATATAAAGCATATGACATATTTATAAAGTACTGAAAGGCCCTACTTAAGCTATCACAACTTACTAGAGGCCAGACAACATCACAAAAACTTAGAATGGTTTTCTGAGAGGGAATATCTGAGTGCGTGCAGAGGGAGAGAAAGCAAAGGAACAATACAGAAACTACTTCCACTAAGTGACACATCTGTTCAAAACAGGGCTGGGCACCCACCTCCTCTAAATAAAGCAGAGTTGAAATTCAGATGAAAGCAAAAGAAAAGCAGCCTTCTGAGCAGCCAAGAGCCCTATCCGGGGGCTGCACCTTTCTACTCCACTGGGCACTCCGCTACACTCTTGCACACCCCAGGGACTTTTTTTTTTAATTTATTTATTTATTAAAGATTTCTGTCTCTTCCCCGCCACCGCCTCCCCTTTCCCCCCCTCCCCCAATAAAGTCCCCCTCCCTCGTCAGCCCGAAGAGCAATGAGGGTTCCCTGACTTGTGGGAAGTCCAAGGACCACCCACCTCCATCCAGGTCTAGTAAGATGAGCATCCAAACTGCCTAGGCTCCCACAAAGCCAGTAGGTGCTGTAGGATCAAAAACTCATTGCCATTGTTCTTGAGTTCTCAGTAGTCCTCATTGTCCACTATGTTCAGAGAGTCTGGTTTTATCCCAGGCTTTTTCAGACCCAGGCCAGCTGGCCTTGGTGAGTTCCCGATAGAACATCCCCATTGTCTCAGTGTGTGGGTGCACCCCTTGTGGTCCTGAGTTCCTTGCTCGTGCTCTCTCTCCTACTCCTGATTTGGACCTTGAGATTTCTGTCCGGTGATCCAATGTGGGTCTCTATCTCTGTCTCCTTTCATCGCCTGATGAAGGTTAATATTCAGGAGGCCCCAGGGACTTTTGATGGGACTTCAAAGTCATGGCTGATACTCCCACAAAGCTTACCATACCCCTGGCTCTATTCTAAGGTTTGCAAACATAAACACATTGGACCTTCCCAACTGTCTCCCCCAGCAGCTGAAACGATGCCACTTGGTAGATGAGGCAATTGAAGCATAGACAATGTGCTGGAAAGTTTTTACCTCAACTTGACACAAGCTAGAGTAATCTGAGAGGAGGGAGCCACAACTGAGAGATGTCTCCATAAGATCAGGCCGTAGGGTGTTTTCTTAATTAGTGATCGTTGTGCAACGATGTAACCCGTGTGTGGGGGCCATTCCTGGACTGGTGGCCCCGTGTTCTATAAGAAAGCAGGCTGAGCAAGCCACAGGGAACAAGCCAATAAGCAGCACCCCTTCCATGGCCTCTGCATCAGTTCCTGCCTCCAGGTTCCTGCTGTGTTTGAGTTCCTGTCCTGACTTCCCCCCCATGATGAAGTGGTTCCTGCCTCCAGGTTCCTGCTGTGTTTGAGTTCCTGTACTGACTTCCCCCCATGATGAAGTGGTATGTATAAGACAAAGAAACCCTTTCTTCCCCAACTTGTCTCTAGGTATTTGTGTTTCATCATAGCAACAGAAACCCTAGCTAAGACAGACAGGTCGAGCAACTTGATGGGATGGCACACAGCACATGGCAGAGTATTTTTGGTTTGTTTTGGCTTATTTTTGCTGCTGGGTTTTGGAGACAAGGTTTCTCTGTATAACAGTCCTGGCTGTCCTGGAGCTTGCTCTGTAGACCAAGCTGGTCTCACCCGCCTGGCTGGCAGAGTCTTAATGGGAACACAGATCCATGGTTTGAAGCAAAGCATTATCCTACTTCTCAGATGCATAGAACCAGCCTAAGATGAAGAGAGCAAAAGTGCTCAGGTCAAAAGAAAGCCTTATTTATATAGCGATTCCATAGCTGCTGAACACAAAAGGGGAATGGAAAGACACACAAGAATGGTTGCTAATAAATATTGAATTATTGAGCCGGGTGTTGGTGGCACACGCCTTTAATCCTAGCACTTGGGAGGCAGAGGCAGGTGGATTTCTGTGAGTTTGAGGCCAGCCTGGTCTACAGAGTGAGTGCTAGGACGGACTCCAAAGCTACAGAAAAACCCTGCCTCAAAAAAACAAACAGATAGATAGATAGATGTTGGATTGCTGTAAAATTTCAGGTGAGAACAATGCTGTTAGTAAATCTTATGTGAGGCTTGGAGGCATGACTTTATCCCAGCACTTGGGAGGAAGAGACAGGTGCGTCTCTGTGCATTCAAAGTCTGCCTAGACAGTGTGTTCCAGGCCAGCCAGGACTACATAGTGAGAATCTGTCTCAAAAAGAGAAGAGATGGAAAAGAAAACAAAAGAAGGAGGTGAAGGGGGTAGGAAAGAGGAGGAAGGAAAAGAAAGGGGAGAAAAGGGAAGGGGATGGGATGGGAGGGCTGTTTAGGGGCTAGAGAGATGGCTCAGTAGTTAAGGGCAATGACATCTGACGTCCAGCATCCATACAGAAGTTCACAACCTGTAACTCCAGCCAAGGGCAGTCTGATCCATAGTGAGTTCCAGGCTCAAGGCTGTAGAGTGAGACCCTGCCTTTAAAAAAAAAGCAAATAATAAACAGAAATCTTATTTAGATGTAGTTCAACAATGGAGGTGTGCCTGCCTTGTCCTGGGTTTAAAGGGATGAAAGAAAAGATAGATGAAAAGGGAGGAGAAATTCCCTTTGTAAATGCTACTAAAATGAAGTACTTCGAGAGGACACAATGAGTGAGGGGTGGGAGGAGTAAACTGTTTACTATAAACTGCTACATAGGGAAATAAGGGTTCTTGATACTATTTCTCCTTTGCATATTACGGGAAATAGCCACAAGGAAAATTCCAAACAATGCTGTTTTCTGTCAAAAATGGAGGCTAATCTCTCTTCCTCCAGGGGAGACTTTCCGACCAGATTCTCCTCAGTTGGTATTATCTGGACCTTTCTTATGGGATGCAATGGGATGTTTAAATTCTGACTCTTTCACTAACAAGCAACATGAACTCAGGGATTTTTTTCCTCATCTGTTAAAGGGGAGAAAGGGATAAAGAGTGCATGAAAAGTGTAGCAACCAGGCAGTGGTGGCGCCGCCTTCAATCCCAGCACTCAAGGCAGTGTAGATCTCTGGGAGTTCAAAGTCAGCTTGGTCTACAGAGTGAGTTCCAGAAGTCACTCCATAGTTACTGAGAAATCCTGTCTAGAAAAACCACAAAAAGAGGGGGGAGAAAGGAGGGAAGGAGGAAGGAAGGAAGGAAGGGAAGGAAGGAAAGGAAGGAAGGAAGGAAGGAAGGAAGGAAGGAAGGAAGGAGAAAAATGCAGCAGCCTCACACTTTCAAGGACAGGACAGTCCAGCTGAATGAAGCGGCATAAGAGACCAGAGAAGGGGGAGACTGCATAGCGATCTCTGAAGCAGAAGACTTGATCCAAACGGCAGCAGGTCACACAGTTGATCCAATGGCACCTGTGAACTCACAATTAAACAACTACAGCTGAAGGAGAGGTCGAAAAAGGCGCTAGAAAAAATACACAGGTGATCATCTGTAATATGAAGCGAGAAAGCTGGTTTTAAATACGGCACAGATGAGAAACCACACAGGAAGAAGCGGATCAACATAAAATATGAGTCAGTTAAATATCAAGCAGCTGAGAGGGCAAAAACAAGATGCAAACAGGGGAAGGGGGCAAGGTTCCTGATTTAACTGTCCTCTCAGAACAAATCAATATGAAAAGGCTAATGACCCAGGAGAGAACCAGGCTAAAGGCCACCACCGGACTCGATTCAAGCTATTGAGACTGAAGATCTCCATGAGCCATGCTGCACAGAGGGCCGAGGGCTGAGCGTGGAAGGAGGGGAGACAAGCAGAAGCTAGACTCATCCAACCCAAAGCCCACATCAGTGGGACGGAAACAGGGTATGAATGTGAAGAAGGACATGCATCTCTTAGAGATGAGCGCAACAGTCAGATAAGAGAGCTGAGGGGCCGGGGGATAGTTCAGGCTGTAACGTGTTTGCCATGCAAACTGAGTTCTCATTCCCAGCCCTCAGAAAAGAGGCCAAGTGTGGCCACGCACGTTGCAATTCCAGCGCCCCTGGGTGGGGAGGGGCAGACATAGTGGATCCTGCAGTTTGCTGACCCACCAGTCTGACTGAATAGGTGAGCTCAGGTTCATTGGAGACCAGACCTCTTTGTTTTTTAGAGCAACTGAGGAAGCATTAATACCCTGCATTAACTTCTGGCCTCTACAAGCATATACACAAATTAATTCATTAACTTAGTTAACATTTAAAAAACTGAATATGAGAACAAGGGAAGGAAGGAAGGGGAGAGAGAGAGAGAGAGAATGATTGAACAAACAAACACACGTGTGGTGGCTTATACCTTTAATACTAACACACTTGAGTGGGAGAGGCAGGCGAGTCCCTGGGAGTTCAAGGTCAGTCTGGTCCACAGATTGAGTTCTAGGCCAGGCAGAGGTACACAGAGAAACCACATCTCAATACCCACCTCCCCCGCAAAAAAAAAAAAAAAAAAAAAAAAAAAAAGAGAGAGGAAAAAAAAACTGTACAAATGGCTTAGGAAATGGTCCCCAAGAGCAGCAGTTCCAAGACGATCTGATTCTTACGCTGAATGCTGGGGCTGAGCTCTGGTCTCTCATCTCTCTAAACGGCCAACCTTGCCTGAAAGATAGGGGATGGAACAGAAAAACAACAGAACTAGACCACAGGAGGCAGAAAGAAATAGTTATTGGGGATCAAACTGCCAAGATCATCACTTGGGGGGGGGGCAGGTCACAGAGAGGAGCCGAGCAGGTTTTTCAGGACCATCAGCATAGGGGAGAACTTATAGAGGCTGGCAGAACTGAGCTGGAACTAGGTGCCCCGCCAGAGTCAACTGGCCTTTGGGGAAAAGCTAAAGGCAGTTCCGGAAGTTCCTGGTGAACAGCCACTTTCTCAAGATCTGATTTTCTCGCCAACAGAAACCTTTAGGCTTGTTAACCCAGCCAAAGTCCTTCAGTTGAGGACAATGTCACGAGCTCTGCCATTTGAGGGATGACAGCTGTATGTGAGGGTGTGACTGGAACACAAATCTAGACACTAAATGTTCTGACAGACAACTTTAGAACCAGATGTCTGTGTTTTCATGATGGAAATGGCTTCCATCTATTCCTGATTTCAGCCTATCTCTTAGTTCTGTTTGTTATCACTTCCAAGGAGGGAATGTTACAGGGTCCTTGATGGGATGCTGCAAAGGACACTAGGGGAAGGTGTTTTTTCCTGCTCAAAAGAACGCAATCTGTCTCTGGCACTGGGTGGACACTAACATTCTAAACTCGCCAAAACCAAAGAGTTAGTCCAACGAGGCCTAATCACCAGGCCAAAAAAACCACCCTTAGGAAGGCCATGCTAAAGCTATGGGAGGAAAAATTATCCCTTTGATGGGATCACACACCCCCCCTTACAAAAAACCCTACCCTCAAAGCAGCCACTTACTGAACCATTCAGCTCAATTCTCTGTCGGTTTTTCGGAAGTATTCACACCTGTAGAACTTTCCCTTCTCCTTTTCTCTCTTTTCCTTCCAGATACTAGCCATGGCGTGGACATGCTTTCGAGCATTATGGGCTTTCTCTCCCTTCCTCTGAAGCTCCTTCCCTACTACGCCTACTTCTGTCCCATGGATGTTTGTTTTGCCTCTCTATAGTTCAGCCCCATGCCCAACTAACTCAAAAGGTCCCATCTTTCTCGGCAGGAAGCTGAGATTTACCACTTGTCTGCTCTGGGATCTTTCTTTTAAACTCTAAAAATAGTTGTCCTAAAGTCCATTCTTAAATTACTAACAAGACTAAAAAGCCCCAAAAGGGAACCCCAGCTTTCTTAGTAACAAATTAACCCCCTAAGTGGCGCTCCCAAAACTTTAAGTAACAATAGCACTCACTAGTCCTCACGTCACCTAACGGCCCAGGATACTTGGAGCTGGCTGCAATGTTGTTTGGACTTGCTAGCAATTGTTCCTAAGTGCAACTGAACTTTCATAATCAAAAGGGACTGTTTGTCCAGGCTTCACCTTTGGAGGAAGCCTCTGTTTCACAAGAGACCAATCTACTTCAGATAGTCGGGCACCACGTGTCATTAGCTGCTTACTTGTTAATTCCACTGGGTAAGAATAGGACCACTACCACACTCTGATACCAAATATGAAGAAAGCTTTAATTAAATACTGGCCAGGTGGATGGGCTCTGGCCAGGTCCAAACCAAATACCTGGGAAATGGCCCAGAATCAAGGTTTACAAAGGCTTAAGAAGGAAAACCCATAATTCTTTGCATTTTCAATCAGGTCCAATCAGGGGCAAGCGCCAGGCAGTGGTGGTGCATGCCTTTAATCCCAGCACTCTGGAGGCAGAGGCAGGCAGGTCTCTATGAGTTTGAGGCCAGCCTGGTATACAAGAGCTAGTTCCAGAACAGACTCCAAAGCTACAAAGAAATCCAGTCATCCAGTCTTGAAAAACCAAAAAAAAAAAAAAAAAAAGAAGAAGAAGGAGAAGAAGCCTCAGCAAATGAATGAACTCCAATAAATACAGTTGTTCCAAGTGAGTCAACTGTTTCATTCATATATTTTGTAACCCAGATCAAACACTGCATGTGGTCATGTCTCTTTGGGAATCTCTTTTCTTCATCCCTTTCCACACATAATACATTTGTAAAGTCAGGTCCACTTTCTATTAGATTCAGATTAAGGAGTTTTGGCAAGAACTTCACAAAGATCTTCATTGGTACTTCCCATTGAACCATTTCAGTATGTACAAATGCAAGTTTCTGCACGTATTTTCCGCACCACTTAATTGAAATATAATTCCATTGTAAAGGTCCTTTGCTCCTCTTGAAAGGAGTAAGTCATTTTACCAGGTAACATTGAGAAGATGGGAACTCTAACATTCACCAAAGGGTTAATATCTGCAGATAAATCTTATCTGAATCAATTATTATTTGCAAATTACAGAATGATTCTCATCTTGTTTTCTAGTTCTGATATCTTCTTGTTTTACGTTTTCCTAGGTCAACAAAACTAAAATAAATAAAACTAAAAATAATACAATAAAAATAAAATCACTTTGACTCCTCTGAGAAGTAATAATCCATTACGGACTACTAGAACTTTTTAATCCAATGTTACAATCTATTTCTAATTAGTCTTTGTTTAGTAATCTAACACATTATAATAAATTTACCTTTTAATTTTTTTTCTAATTTTCTTTTCTGTGCATTGATGTTTTATCTGCATTCATATCTGTGTAAGGGTGTTGGATCCCCTGGAACCATAGTTACAGACAGTTGTGAGCTGCCATGGGGGTGCTGAAAATTGAACCTGGGCCCTTTGGAAGAGCAGCCAGTGCTCTTAAACAATGAGCCTCTTCAGCTCCCTAAATTTACCATTTTTAAGTGTACAATTCAGTGGCATTAGTATATTCAAATGTTAGAATCTGTCATCATGATTGTCTTCTCAAACAAACTGTATACCCGGTAATGAATATCTATCTTGTTCGTAATAGCCACTATTTTTCTAAGAATTATGATTCATACTCATGTGTGTATATACATATATACACATAAGTGCATAAAATACAAGCATACACGTAAATTTGCATATTTAAAGGATGAAAACTACTTTTGATGCTCCATTAAGAGCAACTGTCAATGTTCAAACTTAGTAACAAATGTCAGCAAATAAGCTGGCGAATCTGAATGATAACATCTGAACCCACTCACCAAACACAACCTCAAAACTACCAAGAATTATGTTCCTCCAGGTGAGTCCCAGAAGTGATGGGAGCGCCTAGAACCATCTAGCATGCTAGTTAAAACGAAAAGCATAACACTAACGTGGCCAAGCTTTTACGGTCATCACTTTCAGAAACCATCCAAAACAAAAGCATAAAAGGGATGCAGTCAGTAAATTAGAAACTGTGGGAAAGTGCAGGAAAAGCAATCAACCTCCAAGAAAAGGGGGGAGGGGGGCAGGGGTAAGCTAAAGACTGACAAAAGCTCAAGGACTACCAATCGCAGGCCAAATACAAACTATGATGAGTAATCAAACAAACCTGCCACAAAAATACAACTCTGGTCAGGTGTGGTGGCATGTGCTCTTGACCGCAGCACTGGGAAGATGGGGGAAGGAGGAGCTCTGTAACTCAGAGGCCAGACTGGTTCAAATAGTGAGTTTCAGGATAGCCAGGGCTATGTAAAGGGACCCTTTCTAAAAATGAAGACGGATGGATGGATGGATGGATGGATGATGGATGGATGATGGATGGATGGATGGATGGATGAATGAATACATAAATGGATGGATGGATGGGTAGGTGGATGGATGGGTAGATGTGTGTGTGTGTGTGGATGGATGGACGGATGGATGGATGGGAGAATGAATACATAAATGGATGGATGGATGAGTGGGTGGGTGGATGGATAGGTAGATGTGTGTGTGGATGGACAGATGGACGGATGGACGGGTGGACGGATGGATGGCAGAATGAATATGTGGATGGATGGATGGATGGATGGATGGATGGGAGAATGAATATGTGGATGGATGGATGGATGGATGGATGGATGGATGGGAGAATGAATATGTGGATGGATGGATGGATAAATGGGTTGATGGATGGATGCATGAATGGTTGGGTAGATGGATGGTGGATGGCCAGAACAGGGGTGTTGCTGGTTAACAGAGTACCCACTTGTAATCTATACAAGGCTCTAAATTCCATTCCCATCACTTCAAATATAGCCAATTCTAAGGGAGATTTAGCTTTTCAAAGAGTTTAAATTTTTGTTATAGACAATGGTAGCCACACTGTACCAAGGTACATTGAGAGAGTTAGGTTACATAGGAGTCATGCACATGAGTTCTAGATCCAGGCTGCCTGTGTTCAATCCACCACTCAGCCTTTTTCAAGCTGTGTGACCCAAGAGGACAATTAATCTTGCTGGAACTCATGAAATTTACCTATTCTGTACCAGAGGAGTTTTCCCATCTCAATAATAGACTTAATAGCAGCACAGCCTATGCCTATGGTGGAGATTCAATAAGCACTTGATATCCAGTGCTTACTGAAGTGCCTAGCTATTCTGAGTGTGAGAATGTTGGTACAACTTAGACACCATTATCTGCATAACCTTTCTGAGCCATAACTTTCTGGCCTGACAAATGACATTAGCATAACCTTCCCTGCTTTTTCAAAGAGGAATAGAAAAGTCACATAATGGAGATTGTGTCTTTACCCCCTACGATGATCTTGAAAACAAGCCAAGTGCCACCCCCTAAAAGAACAGTGCTTAGAATGGGGCTGGCAAACAGTTGGTGTCAGCTACACTAGAAAGAAGTGTTAAAAACTGTTAAGTGCTGTGCCTGTGAACACAATGATCGTACCATCACAGGAAGATGAGACAATCACTGAGGATTACTTTGGGAGCTGTGGGAAGAATGGAAAGGGAGGAGCCAAAGGCAGGGAAACTAGTGTGGAAGCCTAGGTGACTGTATAACTAAGAAGCAATAAGTACCTTGGCTTAATGGAGGGGACAGGACACAACACTCCAGGAAAGGAGGTGGGTTTAACTTACACCCCATTTTCCACAGATCCAAATGCCTGCAGATAGCATCTCCTGGCTACCCAGAGCAAACAGGCAGAAACTGAAAAACACCGAGAAGAGACACTCAGTTCTAGTTGAGCAAAGTTTGAAATATCCCTGAGATACTCAAGTTGAGTTTTACAGCAACCAACTGGAAACACAGGCTGGAGCTCAGAACAACATAACATGGTCACCCTTCCAAAGCCAAGCGGGGCACTGGAGGGAGAAGAGGAGGCGCACTGGAGACACCACCCTCCAGCAGAAATCAGGGAATCTGGGAGAAGCCTGCAAAAGAGAATCAGAGAGGGAGAGCGAAAAGAGAGCAAGCCTGAGAATTCACAAATGCTGATGGCAAGAAGCCCACAAAATCAGTAAAGCGCGGGGTCACCTGAGGCTAGCAGGAGAACAGGATTAGGGCTGAAATCACTGGCGAGAATGTCAAAACTCAACAGGCAGAAGAAAAGGGGAGAAAAGGAGGAAAGCACGGTCCGTATACACTTCCTCTTACATAATCACTCGGACATGTGCTCCAGATCACACCTGGGCCCCAAGGGATACTCAAAGCAGAGACCCTGATACAGGATTTTGGCACTATGTATTTAATTCTGTAAAAGGTTGGACTACCTTACAATGAACTCAAAGTTGTATCCTTATCAAAGAAAGGCCTTTAATTAAGTGTTAATGTGCAAGCAGAGTTTCAGTACAGCTCCTGGGTGGTTCAGGCACCTGTCCTTCGTGTTTGCAGGTGGGTAGGGTCCCACAAACTCCGACAGACATGTTTTGACATGCCTATTGAACGTCATGATCTCCGAAGATGCTTTCCCGTGGGCTCAACACGAATGGTCCCCTGCTTTCCATAGGATGACACGGAGCACTCACAGAGATCAATCTCCAAACTCCAGTAGCAAGAGTGGGCTAGAACCAGGTTCTCCTACTTTCCAGTCACTGAACAGAGACTGTGGGGGAAGGGCCCTGGCAGCCTCTTCCTACTTAGGAAAGGAAAGCTGAACTCAGTGCCTAGTCAGGCCTCTGCGGCCCTATTACCGCGATGACCAGCACTCAGAACAGACATTCCAAACCTCATGTCTAATCCTGAAAACTCCTGAGCCATGTGCCCAGAAGTACACACATCTGTTCAAATTAGAATCCCTTATACAACTCCCTTACCAATAGTACTTACTACACACCTCACATATATAAGCTCTCTTATTGCAAGCAGTAAGGGCATCAGGAAATTATCTGAGCCTCCCATCAACAGTGTTCATTGACAGCATGTGCTACAGGCGGAAATCGAGACAAAGCAAGCGGCCTAACAGTCATCAAGCACCGCAGTTTATTGGAGTTGAACTGCAAAGAAATCTCAACACTGTCAACTGAGCTATGTTGTCAACACCAAAAGTCAAAGGGAACCATCTAGGTTCCTCACTCACACAACTACAGAGTTTTCCAAAGAAAAGGGATACTGTACGTGCTAGGAGACGCGTCAGAGCAACAAGCTGGAGTATCCAACCATGCTCCACACACGCCACAGGGAACCACTGATTGGGCAGAGCTCTGTGGCTAAGGCAAGAATTTCAATGAGTTGGCTGGACCCAGCAGAAGACTCTGGGTGGATGAGTCCTAAGGGTAGGTGCTGTAGGATGATGCTCTTGTACACTGTAAAGATTTGTCACTCGTATTAGTTTAATAAATCGCTGACTGAAGGTGGTGGCGCACGCCTTTAACCCCAGCACTCGGGAGGCAGAGGCTGGCGGATCTCTGGGAGTTCGAGGCCAGCCTGGTCTACAAGAGCTAGTTCCGGGACGGGCACCAAAGCTACAGAGAAACCCTATCTCGAAAAACCAAAAAGAAAAAAATAATAATAATAAATCGCTGGCTGGCTAGCAGCCAGCCATAAAGTATAGGCGGGACAACCAGATTAGGAGAATTCTGAGAAGAGGAAAGGCAGAGAAGCCAGCCAGACACAGAGGAAGCAAGATGAGATGAGAATGCTTCACTGAGAAAAGGTACCAAGATACATGGATAAGAATTATGGGTTAATTTAAGTTGTAAGAGCTAGTTAGTAATAAGTCTGAGCAATAGGCCCAACAGTTTATAATTAATATCAGCCTCTGTGTGTTTATTTGGGTCTGAACAGCTGTGGGACCAGGGAGGACATAAACTTGCGTCTACAGGCAGGCTTGCTTTGTATTTGACTTAGAGACTGTCACTTCAATAGGCCCATCTTCCTCCCAACACAAAGCCAAGCCAGCGCTCCAGGAGGCTAGTCTGTCCAAGGCCCATCCTAACACCAAGCACACATGAAGCAGGAGTGATTTAGACCAGGAAAACTGAGGACACAGTGACGCAGGGTGCTTAGTCTGCAGCAAACAGCAAGAAGGGAGGGGAGGAACAAACAGGTCAGCAGGCCTAGTCCTCATGAACAGTAGACAATAAAAGGGAATGGTTGAGTATGCACACGAGGGCAAAGGCCAATGCTCCTCTGACATGGTCTAAAAGAGCTCGTGCAGCCTGATTCCCTACACTCCACATTGCCCTCGCCGTCTACCTTCTGGTCCTTCTGTGGACCAATGCCTGTCAAGCTGCAGCCCTAAGTGGGGGAGCAGTAGACTGCCCATATGCCAGACCATGGCAGGACACGGGCTAGAAGACCAGATCTGTGCTGCACTGATTCCCCCTCGGGCACCTTCTCTGACTACCATAGAAAACCACTGACACATTACAGTAATCAAAAGGAGCTTCTAGGTGGCTTGGGGTGCTAAAATCTAAGTTCTCGGATAATTATAAAACTGTATGATTTTGATACCTAAGCAACAAGGAAAACACAAGCAAGACTGAATTTTTTGAGAAAGAGAATAAAGTGACCACTACCTTGACCCCTTAGAGTTAGGACACCATTCCCTCCCAACTTGTCCTATGAGTCTGCTCTCCTGCCCTGTCCTCGAAGCCAGCAGCGAATCATCACAAGGCAGGTTACTTGGATAGTGGCTGTCAGCCACACCAGATGTCAACTCAGTCCTGAAATGGGGTGATGGCCCTGCATTGGCACCTCGTATAGCTCTCTAGATGATTTCAATGCCCGGGAACCATTGCCCAAGAACAGTCTACAAAGCAAAGGAGTTTAAGGAAACTGCAATCAATTGCAAAGTTTCCTTTTTTTTTTGTTTTTTTTGTTTTTTGTTTTTCGAGACAGGGTTTTGCTGTAGTTTTTAGAGCATGTCCTGCAATCAGCTCTTGTAGACCAGGCTGGTCTCAAACTCAGAGATCCACCTGCCTTTGCCTCCTAAGTGCTGGGATTAAAGGCCTGTGCCACCATCACCCAGCTTTCAATTGCAAATGTTTCTGGGACTTTCTCTCTTCCACTGGTAGAAGGCAGGATTGAGAACAGGAAAGAAGAAGATCTTACATTGCATAAAGTCCCAAGGCTCATCCGTAACAATTTCAGAATCTCTAAAAAGCCAAACATTCCTTTCCATCACAGGAACCTGTTCTCTTAAAAATCCGTCCAGGCATTAGAAACACAGATCACTTTCTGCAAGACGTGGTGACTAAAGCTTGTAATCACAGCATTCGGAAGGGAGACAGGAGACCACTTCAAGGTCACCCTTAGCTGTTTAGAGTTCAAGGTCAACCTCAGTTACCGGAGACTAGATTTCAAATAACCCCCCCCCCCACCTCTCTCTTTCCTACCTAGTACAAACATCTGTCTGCTTTACTGTTACAAGACAACAATTCTCAGAGTGAAAGAGGCTGGACCACGAACTGGCTGAAATACTGAAGAATTGCCAAACCTAAGGTCTTTATTTTTTAACTGTAAAATGAAGACAAAAACCGCAAAGTACTCCTTACTGTTGTGACAATTAAGGTAGAATGGGAAAACACTTAGGAGGAGCTGTCACCCAGGAAGCACTCTGCAAACAACCTTTAATTAAATGGCTGATTTCCAGGGAGGAGCCTACCTTCTAAGTCATCACCCACACCTTTCCTGTAAACCTGACTTGCCGCAGGCTCTGCTACCAGTCAGTCAGCAGACAGAGCAAGAAGAAACCCTGGAGCCAGCATGGCAGGATTGGAATGCCAGATCTAGCTAGAACTTCCTAATCAGCAGGTCTTAGGTCTCTCACAGCTCATCTTAAAGTTTCTGAGTCTTCGTCTACCACAGGAATGGCAGTACTAATATCTAATTCAGAAGACAAATTCAGTACCGGGATTAAAACTGAAAAGCATTCGGAATGGAATTCGGTATCTAAGTAATCATTCCTTCATATTCGCTATTTTTTTTGTTTTCTTTTGTTTTTTTCGAGACAGGATTTCTCTGCGTAGTTTGGGGCCTGTCTTGGAACTCGCTCAGTAGACCAGGCTGTCCTCGAACTCAGAGATCCGCCTTCCTCTGCCTCCCGAGTGTTGGGATTAAAAGCTCACTGCTATTTTTCAAGCACATGCTATTTCCTGGCTGTAGCATAAACCCAGGTTCTCATTATGTTGACATGCTGCTGACACTAAGATGAACCTTTCCTATTGCCTATTTATTCATCCTAGGACACAGCCACACTTCGGGAAGTCTCCCTTCAGATCCGTAGAAACCCCTTCTCTGGGGCGGCTCTCTAACATGGGTTTAGTGTCCTTTTGAAGCCAAAGTCCAGTTCATTGGCAACATTGGAAAGACCAGGGTACACAATTACAAATTAACCAATGATCACAGCAACAACATATTTAAAGATGGGGGAATCAACAGCATAAACCTTAGCCCTCCAGAGCACCGTTTTTGTTGTTTGTTTAATTGATGCTTTCATTTTATCACTGAATCCCTTTCTTTTGGTTCTAGGCTGATTTAAGTACAGCAATGTAGCCCATGTCTGAGTTTACACCAGAGCGTCTCTGACGGCTTACACCTGAATTCCATCATCCTTGCTGCATAAACTTAGTGCTAAGAGATAACCTCAAAACACTGGTAGTTCCAGATCATTATTTCATTTAAAAAACAAGCAACTTGGGCTGGAGAGATGGCTCAGAGGTTAAGAGAACTGACTGCTGTTCCGGAGGTCCTGAGTTCAATTCCCAGCAACCACATGATGGCTCACACCCATCTATAATGAGATCTGGTGCCCAGAACACTGTATACATAATCAATAAAAAAAATTCAAAAAAAAAAAAAAACAACAAGCAACTCTACGACTGTTGAGTAGTGAGTGGATGGGAAAAGACAAAATAAAAAGATACAAGGGAAATGAATGACAATGTATGAATAACTACCAAGAACCAGCAAACTAAAAAGATATTAGGAAACAGACAGTTGTGGCTAAGTGTTTCCAGTCAATTTACTTAAACATTACAGTGGTTCACTATAGCAAACAGTAGCGGGCATGGAAATCTCACAGGTGTGTTCTCAAGCTCACAGGCCAGCTTCGTGATACTCCACTGGGGTGGCCTTTTCTCCTTCAAGGGTTCCCCAGTCCTTTCCAGGCATATCAGGTTTACCCCCAGATGAAAGTTTTCCAATCTAGGGCTCTGTGCTCAGCTGCCAAGAGGGTTATTACACTCCAAGGAGAAAGCAATTAGCTCCACCTTTACCTCCGAACTGCCCAAAACTAACTAAAAGCTGGAAGAAACAGCCAGTAAGCGTGACGCCCAAGTCCAACTCAATGGGAAGCAGTCACTCTTGGACTAAGTTGGACCCACAACAACTTCAACCAGGAACTCTCAAGAGGTCATTGACCTTGATTTACAATGGAAGACAATACTTATGGAATTGTACGTGGCTTCTGGAATCCAGAGATGTGTATTTATGTCCTCAGTGGTTTTTGAATGCAGTTCAGATACATCATAAGCAAGGATGTGGACCTGCTGTGGTCGTGTGTGTCTTTAATACCTACACTTGAGAAGAAGAGGCAAGATCTCCATGAATTCAAGGTTGCTCTGAGATACAAAACAAACTCCAGACCTTTGAGGGCTACATAAGACTCAGTTAAGAAAGAGAGAAACTGCCCAGATAATAGTTCAAAGTGAACTCTCTCCAAGACTATGTCTTTGCTTTAGATGCTAGAAGATGCAGGTAAACTACCTGCAGTAGGAACATACTTGCATTCCCATTATCCTAAGTTTTCTCTCTCTCTCTCTCTCTCTCTCTCTCTCTCTCTCTCTTCTCCAAAGATAACAAAAGATAACATCCCTGACTGTGCTAGAACTCATTTTGTTGACAAGGGGGGGCCTCTACCCCCTAAAAGTTGGGACTAAAGATGTGGGCCGCCATGCCCAGCGCCATCTTACTTCTTACTTATTCTGGCTTTCTCATCCACTCACATGGCTTTGCTATGTCCTATTGGACATATGTCTATGTCAGCCATCAGAACTGAGCAAAGGTGACTTTCAGGGAATAAATAACAAAGAGCACAGGTTTCCAAACAATAAAGGTGAAAGAACTGTTTAATTTTCCCTGTCTTTCATGACTTCATAAAAGCCAACTGTCCTATCTTTTTTTTTTTTAGATCAGACTGACCCTAAACTCAGATCCACCTCTGCCTGTGCCTCTGAGGACTCGAACTAAAGGCGTGCACCACCATGCCCGCCTCCAAATGTCATTTTCTTGTTAACGGCTTAGTAAGAAAGACTAAAAAAGTTAAGCCTGGTGAGGGGGGAGGATAGAAAGGGAGGAGAAATATATATAGCTTAATAAAAACAATTTTTAAAAAAGTTGAGCTGCCTCATTACTTAAAGTCACTTCATATTTGCCAAGTCTTGCATTCCATTTCTACGCATGTGCCTCAATTTGGTGCCCACCATTACTATCTCCAAATAAATCAACACTATTAATTCCTCAACAGATATATAAATGCCAAGTGGGTATTTATTCCAGAGAACCCATTCACCCCAATCGTTGCATTCTAACATCATGAAGAGTTAATGCAAAGGGCTATTGTCTTGAAAGACCTAATACAGCTTCCAAAATAATTCAGGCACCCTCGTGTTCATTCAGACACACACCCAAACACACCCAGTCCACACTTGTGCGGGTTACACCCCTAGTAGTTACAGAGAAAGGCCACTTAAGGCACTCAATCTACAAATAAGAAGCCTGCAAATTTGGGGAGCATGGAGAGACTCTAGTCACAGTACAGCATTTTAAATATATTTGTCTGCTTACAATTTCCATTGCAAATGTGATTAGTTTGCTTGAATAAATAAGAATATGATGTGTTGGCCATGTTTTCCTCTTGAGGGTTATCACAGAGTTTTGATTAAGGACAAATGTTTGAAATGTTGGGTATATTTAAGTTCACTGCACTTAAAATGATCTAAGAAGTTGTATAGGCTTGATTAAAGGGTTGCCTTCGTGAACTTAAAATTAAAAGCAATAAATTCCAATGATTCGAGTGATTGGGATTGAATATGGTATTCTGCCAGAAAAGTTGAAATGCATCCAGAGAGGCTGAAATGGTGTGCAGGTTTGAAGAACCGGTGAAAGAGGAAAGGTCAATTTGTCGGAGCTGCCTTCTCCCTGGGTTCGTGAACGATTCACATTACATAGAATCCCTTTTAAGTGGAACTTCACAGGAGTGACAAGCTCCCAGGACAATCTGTTTTGTCATTTCCAAAAAGAAGCCTCCCCGAGGCTCGGAGGCTGGCTTGTAAGTGTTGTCAGATGGAGAGAGGGAGGGGAAGGATGGGGGATGGGGAAGGGTCCCAGGGCTAGCCAGCTACAGGCCAAGTACTTTCCAAAACGGAAGTCAAGGTGACTTCCCTACCGGCGCGAGGGCGGAACCCTTGAAACGTAAGAGGATCAGGCTTCAGCCCCAGCTGGGGCCCCTGGAAGGAGAAACCCAGGTCAACAACAGACGGGTCAGAAGCAGGAGAACCCCGCGGTGGCAGAGGGGGTCTGTGTAACCGTGGGCTCGCTCCTGTCCCAGGCCACCTGGCCCCATCCGCGAGCGCACTCCTCCTTGCTGGCCCGGGCTCCGTCCCGCGGGACCTTGCTGGTGACCGAGCCAAGTGGGAGTGTCCGGCTGGCAAAAGTTTCGGCAGCACGACCAGGCCGCGGTACGCACGCGGTCACAAGTGCGGTCCCCTGTGCCCTCCCTCGGCTGCAAGGTGGAACCCGCATCCAGTCCCCCCGCTGCACCCTGCTAGGCGCCAGGTCGCCCCTGCCTGCCGCGCTTACCTTGGCGGCCGCCATGCTCTGGCCCTGGTGCAGGCGGCTTTGGGACCCGTTCTCCGGCTGGCTTGCACTGGGGACCCCGGCGACTCACTTCCCGTCCCGGCTGAGGTGGGGGCGGCGATTCGGCCCGGCGGCGTAGGCTCCCGGCCTGCCTCCCCACGCCCCCCCGGCGCGGGTCATGCGGGTGCCGCCAGCCCATTGGCTGGGCCGGGCCAGGGCTTCCCGGTCCCGCGTGATCTGAAGGCCTCTGCCCTGAAGCCAGGGAGGGCCCTAATCTGGGAACTGCTGTGGGACCAGGACACGTGACTCTAGCCTTGCTATCCAGCTTTAGCAGCCACCTTGGTGGGTACCCAAGGGCCATGGAGAAACGCAAGTCACCCGAAGACAGGTAACCTGATGAGGGACCCTTCTGCTTGGGCTGGAGCCAAGGGCTAGTCCTGGGCTCATGAGAAAGCCAAGTGAAGGTGGTTGGCACGCAACACCTAGGAGCAGACACACATACTCTCACATACACCTAGCTGGGGCAGGTTCTTGCCAGGATCACATTGGTTTTTGCTCCCAGAAGGACCCCACTGCAATGCCATCATGAATCCCCAAAGAACTGACTAATAGAAGAGAAAATTAACAGCTGGCCAACCTACTTTGACGATCTAACTTGATAAACTGGAATATAGTATAGAACACACATTTGTAGAGCTATTTTGCATCAACTGTATATTAGGACAAAAGACGTCCTGGGCTAGTGAAATGCCCAGCATGTGTTAGCTTTCACGTAGCCTACTAAGATAATAGCTTGTTCCCAGGACACCCTAAGAACAATGAAGACTGGACAGTTTCTCAGAGACGATTCCTGAAGTCAGTATGTCAGTCCAGTGGGTTGATAGCAAGAGATGTCCCAACCACACAGAATGAGGGGAGACAGGAGGCCCAAGTGTTTGGTCAGAGAAGGCAACGTGGATTTAGAGACTGCTGGAGGAAAAATCTGGCTGACAAGAAGGAGCTGTGTTGTAGGGAATCTTAGGTAGCCTACTGAAGAAGGTATACCATCTGAGGGCTTTTAAGGCCAGAAGCAGCATATCCAAGTTCCACACTGTTGCCTGAATGTATCCCAGATTCACAAATTAGAAACTAAGTCGCCAGTGTATCATGCTCCAGTCCTAAGGGTTCTGCCCTAATGTACGTACCAATGCCTTCATATAAAGGCCTTGCAACCCTTGCGTTCCAAGCACCAGAGGGGTGGGAGCAGGTGGACCAAGAGTGCCAGGCCAGCCTAAACTGTATAGGAGACTGTGTCAAAAAAGAAAGAGAAAATAAACAGGGGGCTGGGGAGGTGGTTTAGTGGTTAAGATCACTGGCTGCTCTTCCAGAAGACCTGGGTTCGAGTCCTAGCCCCCACATGGTGGTCCACAACCATCTGCAGCTCCACTTCCAGGGGATCTGAAACCATCTTCTGACCTCCATGGGCGCCAAGCGTTCATGTGTACACACTCATAGATGCAGGCTAAGCACTCATATGTAAAAATAAATTGAAGAAACTCAAGAAATTTAAAAAAGGAAACAGGCTCGTAGAAGTAAGTTTACTGGTTGTCTTCTGCCTTGTGAGGCCATAGCTTTCCTGTCCCTGGAAGACAGAGTACTCGGGGAGCCGTCTTGGAAACAGAGAGACAAGGTCCTAACTTCTCAGCCACCTCAACTAAGAGGAAGAAGTTTTGGGAGTTTTCTGTTTGTTTGTTTGTTTGTTGTTTTAGAGACAGGGATTCTCTGAGTAACTGTTCTGGTTGCCCAGAGCAGGCTAACCTTGAACTGCCTCCCCAGTGCTGGGATTAAGGCCCGTGGGAAGGAATACATTTTATCCTTAGTCTCAGGTCCTGTGTGGTAGCAACGTGAAGCAGGCTGACAACCTGTTTGATATATGGAGGGTGGGTCAGTACTCAACTTCCAGAATATGCCAACAGTACGGGTTAGAATGGGGTAGGACGAGCAGAGCATGTTGCACAAGAACAGTGGTGCTCAATGAGTGACAGCGTGAGGGATTATAGGTCCGGGACTGCGCAGTGTGGATGCCTGGAGAGATACCCAAGATGAGTAATACTGAAGGAGGAAATTTGGAGAAGCCTGTCTACTCGAGTGTGCATTTGCAGCACGCAGACCATGGTCCAGAAGAAGCCCATGAAAGAAGCATTATTTGCCTTTCCAGGGGCTCAGGGAGTGTCTGCGCCTCCAGAGTCAGCGTGTATCTCATTCCCTCTAACCCTGCTTCTCGAGTGTGGCCTCTTCGCTGTCTGGAACCCCTCTGCCTCCCATTTCAGAAGGCACAGTGGCAGACATCTATAAGCCTAACCCAGCACTTGGATAGTAGAAGCAGAAGAATGTGAGGTTCAAGGCTGCCTGGGATACATGAGATCTTGCCTCAAACAAACAAACATGAAAAAACATTGTCAATTGCATTTAACCTTTAGGGACCACTCTGAGAATCTACGTTCTCTCTCCACCTCCAATCCTCCATCACATTTGGGAAGTTTCTGTCATATAAAAGAAAATCAATAGGTCCCTGGATATGGACATTTTTCAACCCACTAAACACATCATATTGTAAAAATAGACTATAAACATGTGTTTCTGTCATTTCAGTTGACATGTAAGATCATTCTCATTTAGAAGTTGCTGACAAGGTTGAACGATGAACACAGGATTCCGAACCCCAGTGTCTCAGGTTGGGCTGTTATTTGGAAACTGAAGATATAATATGTTAAGATGAGGTCCCACTCGTATATGAAGGACCTTTAATGTGCTATGGCTAGTGGTATTGTAAAGAGACACGGGTCAGGCGTGGTGGGTCACGCTATAGATCTCAGCATACTGCAGGCAGAATCTAGCCTAATCCAGTTCCGGGCAGCCAGGAACAGACAACAAAGAAGACACTGAAACACCACGTGACTATTTCATACAATAAAAGTAGAGATTGGAGTGGTGGAGCTGCGAACCGAGGAGGAGTGGAATCGAACTCCCACATTTCAAGGCTCCTCTGCCTCACAAGGACTAGGAAGCACAGCCTTACTTGTTCCTTGGTTTGGGACTTTCACCCACCAGAAATGTGAAGGAACAAATTTCTGTTGTTCCAAGCCGTATATTTTATGGTATTTTGTTCTGACAGCCCTCAGGAACTAACATAGGTCTCCTAACCACCTGTACTTTATAGCACATTTTGCCAACCTTGCTGGTTGGGAAAGCAGCCAACCCAAACCTCGGGGAAAGCTGACTGACTCAGAGGCTGCAGTGTGAGCAGGAACACACGTTCACGAGAAGCAGCAATGTGGCCAGGCCGGAGCTTTCACCGTTCCCAGAGCGCCTAGGCCTTGTAATGCCCTTTGACCCTGCCCTTCAACCACCCGGTTTGTTCTTCTCGGTTAATCACAAACAAGCAAACAAAAGCCGCCCCTGCCACTGCCGTCCCGCCGGATTGGATCGCTGGAAAAGATACTCAGCCAGAAGGCAGGCCAAACACGTCAGCCACGGGAGGTTAGAGCCACGTGACTGCAGAGTGCAAGGTGCGTTGTACGAGTGACGGAATAGAACAAAACCTGTAGAAGTTCCCAGCGGTTGATGACTAGCACTGGGGCCGTTTCAGGACACAGAGGAGTGTTGCGCATGCCTTCCCTAAGAGTGGGCTAGAGATGGGTCAAAAATAACCTAGACACGAATGAGAAAACTGGGTCAACACTTTTAGAGTTAGGAAGGAAGCGAGGAAGTGAGTCAGGAGGAAGCATGAGACACCATGGGAAAGTGTGACTGCAAACAAGAATCCAGAACGCGTGCTGGTATACTCTGTGAACCAGCTTTCTTGATTTCTTTGGTTTTTAGAGAGGGTTTCTCTACGTAGCCCTGACTGCCTTTGTAGACCAGGCTGGTCTCAACTCAGAGATCCACTTGCCTCCTGCTTGCCAGTGCTGGGACAAAGGATGGGAGTCACCACGCCAGGCTTGAACAAGACTTTTGAAAGAAGTCTCTGTAAACAGAGAAAGGCTTTTGCTTTCTGGGGATCTTTTGAGAGAATTTATTTCCTTGATAAAGTATCTAGAGTTCACCGACATTCCCTGGGTCAAATGTTCCCTGTGCCTCAGAACAGTCTTTCTACTTCTTTTGTTTGTTTGCTTGCTTGTTTGTTTTTCAAAACAGGGTTTCTCCATGTAACCCTGCCTGTCCTGTAACTTCCTTTGTAGTCTAGGCTGTTTTCGAACTCACAGGAATCTGCCTGCCTCTGCTTCCCAAGTGCTGGGATTAAAGGTGTGTGCCACCACCGTAAAGGTGTATGCCACCACCCTTTGGCATCTTTGTAATTCTTTAAAGCCAGCAGCCTAGGGTCCAGTTCTATAGCACATCACCCTGATCTCATCTTTGGCCTCTCTTCATTTGATGCTTACAGCCTCCCAGTGACAAGTTCAGTGACTGTTACAGTAGTTTACAAAAGCCGCCAGAAGAAAACACCAGAGCTGGGTGTTGTGGTACACCCCTTTAACACAGCAGAACGCCTGTGAGTTCAAGGTCAGCCTAGTCTACCTCTACGCGGTGAGTTCCAGGCCAGTCAGGGCTCTACGGTGAGACTCTGTCAAGGGAGAGGGCATGAGAGAAGGAAGGAAGGAGGTAAGGGGAACGGAGGGAGGAGGGGGAAGAAAGGAAAGAAAACACTAGAGACTTGCTGGCTTTAAGCATCAGAATTTATTTTCATGGAATTCTGAAATCAAGTTGTTGACAGAGTTGGTTCCTTCTGGGACCTCACTTTTTGATCACCAGAGCCGTCTTCTTCCTATGTCTTCTCTCTGTGTCTTCGTTCTGTTCTTTTTAATATGAGGTCACTAGTCCTGTTGGATGAATATTAAATGAGTCTGAATTCATTTTAATTAATGACCCTTTTGAAAGATCAAAGTTCAGTCTTCCTCTAAATATGTTTAGAACATCACAGGAGGACGGGATGCTCATGCTGTAGCCACCGACAAATTTCATTCCATCTGTTACCTTAACTCCCCTGTCTCATGTTGTCAGTGGGGTCACAGGTCCCAGATCTGTGATTTTGCCTAACATGCCTTATTGTGAAATGTTTTCACCATGTCACAGACTCTACTGCAGCACTAGTTCTTAGAGTACTTACACAGTACCTCTAGCCATAGTCCCGTAGACTCTCAGTAAATTCAAGATGATTGTGTGGATAATCACATCAAAAGCCCTTGAAGGTTGAGCCCAGTTTGATGGATCCAGTGCCCTTGGTTTTGCACCAAACCAAGCCAAAGTCTACATTTATGAACTTAGCTGAGACCCTCTGGGTCTTGTAGTGCCACTCATTTCAAGGATAAATTCAGCTCAGGTCATTCCGGTCCTCCAGAGCACTCGGAGACACATATTAGAGTGGTAGGTGCTTGCCAGTTCCTCATCTGACTAGCAGGCAGGGGCAGTAGTGGGTGATGCTCAAAGCCAGGATTTCCCTGTGACCACCCTGCTTTGGAATGTGTCTTCTCCTCCTTCTCCTTCTACTTAAGATTTATTTATTTCTTATGTATATAGTATTCTATCTGCAGGTCAGAAGAGGGCACTGGATCTCATTACAGATGGTTGTGAGCCAATGTGGTTGCTGGGAATTGAACTCAGAACCTCTGGAAGAGCAGCCAGTGCTCTTAAGCACTGAGCCATCTCTTCAGCTCTGAAGTGTATCTGCTAAGAGCAGCAGGTGCTCCTGAAGAATTCTGAAACACTTACCAAGAGTGCCACAGTGTTTTAATTAGATGCTTGGGAAAACAGCCGTACCCAAGCCAGTTTTTGATTGCAGAAGAAAAAGAGTTTATTCATGAGGTGGCTAATCCTGCGGAGACCAGGAAGCTAGCCTCAAATCTTCCTCCAAGAGTAAGGTTTAGGGAGATTAATGGGATAAAGTAGGAGGGTGGTCTGAGACATGGGATACATGAGGAGAGGTAAGGAAAAGTTGCTGTCTTCTGATTTGAAGAACTGGCACTTAAAAACAGTATTCATTTTGCAAGGTTCCCACTAGTATGAAATGAGTGTATATAAATTACTTAGCCCTCGAGAAATGTCTGAATAGCAATGCCGATGGGGATTAGATGTTTGGCTACCCAGATGAAGATCATTTATGCCTAAGCCTTGCTATCACAGGGCCTGCAAAGGCAGAGGCAGAGAAATCTGGAGGTGGGAAGAAGAAAGCAGAGCAATGTGTAGGGGTGTGTGTGTGTGTGTGTGTGTGTGTGTGTGCCCAAGCCCGCACGCTCACAGAACATCTGACTCCAGCCACATACATGCTATCATTTTGTTCTCCCATAGAGCTACACACCTCCATCCCCACAACTTACTTTAAATGTTGGAAACTTATAATCAGGAAAGACAGAGACTGTTAAAAACATTTAAGTATTTACGAGCAGCCTGCTAGTGTTCGCTCTAGATTTCCAGGTTGAAGATCCTGAACTAGACTTGCCTGTCTGAACTTGTCAGGTGGATGCAGTCCTGACGCCAGCCTCGGGGCCAGCAGCCTTGGCAGCTATTCACGTCTTCTCTGCTTCTGCTGCCTAAGTCTATCGGGGACCCTTTGCTGGGAGCAGGCAGAGCTCATTCTCTCTCCTTTGTGATACAACTAAGAGGATCTTGAAGCAGCAGAAGGTGTGGGCTAGAACGAAATGAAGCATCAAGAGAAACAAGGGAATGCACACTCTAGCTGATCCAGAGTTCTAAGTCATTGCTGGAAGCCTAGTCCTCATGGATGCTCCTACCTTGTAGCCGTCCCTGTCCACTACTCCAGGATGCCTGTGTGATGTGGGAAATCCTTCTGTATATGTGTTGCTTTTATTGGCTAATGAATAAAACTGTTTCTGTCAATGGCTTAGCACAGCAAAACCAGGCGGGATATCGGAACAGAGCTATAGGGAGAAAAAAGGCAGAGTCAGAGAGACATCGTGTAGCTGCTGAAAGAGACAGACACCAGAACCTTACCAGTAGGGCACAGCCTCATGGTGATACATAGATTAATAAAAATGGGTTAATTTAAGATGTAAGTACTAGCTAGATATATGCCTAAGCTATTGTTTAAACAGTGTTGTAATTACTTTAGTTGCTGTGTGGTTATTTGGGTCTGGCAGCCGGGAATCTTCACTTACACCTGCGTTTCTCTGTGGTCCAAGCTAAGGCAGCTCCAGGGCTTGCACACCTGCTGACCTCAGCCTGGGGTTCTGTCAGCCCATCCCCAGGGTTCTTCTCATCTTTCCTGTCCTTGACAATAGACTGCTAACTCATATCTGACTCTGAAGCCCTGCTTAGCCCTTTAAGACTTGTTCTGGTGAAGAATTATTTTTGACTGTTTGTTTTCTTAGTTTCTCTCTCAGAAGAGGATTTGTTTGTTTGCTTGCTTGTTTTTCTGTCTGTCTGTCTGTCTGTCTGTTTGGAGACAGGGTGTCTCTGTGTAGCCCTGACTGTCTTGGAACTCACTCTGTTGACCAGACTGGCCTAGAACTCAGAGATCTGCCTGCCTCCACCTTTAGTGCGTGCACCACCACTCCCTGGCCAAAAGATGATACTGAAGAGCAAAATGTGTTTGCTGGGGTAGGTGAGGGGCCTATCCCTGAGACATTCTCTTGGTAAATGACCTGACTCATGAACCCCTTCCCATCATCAGCAGTGACTTGAGACTAGATGCGATAGACTGTCCTGAACTGGGACTCACTCCAGTCCTCATCCTTCATAACGCAGTTTCTCTACCAATGGCCTCAGTTAGGTTGCTTTTCAATAGACACAATCAAATATGAGGTATCTAATTTTTCTTCTTGTATTGGCTTAGATAGACAGCTTCAGACAGGGACTGGAAGGGAAAACATTGATTCATTGAGTGGCGGCCTCTGGACATAAGCTATGAACTGTCTACTCATAAAAAACAGTATTGGTTACTTCTCTATTGCTATGATAAAACACCATGACAAAAAGAGTTTATTTTAGCTCTCAGTTCCAGAAAGATAAGAAAGAGTCTATTACGGTGGGAGGTAGCAGGAAGCTGGGAGGTCACATCTTGAACTACAGATTTAAGCAGCTGCAAGTGGTGTGGAGCTGGTAATCTTGAACTCCACAATCAGTGGGGTGCTTTCTGTTATCATTCTGCTGGCCTTTCCTGTCACCTGGGTACCCTGTCCCTTTAAGAGACAAGTTCATTCCCACCCAATCTCCCCTCCCCTCCCTTCCATGGAGGAAAGCTGATCTTGAGCCTTCCCTCTACACATCAGAGCGCTCTCTGTCCACCCTTTTTCTGAAGAGGCAACTACTGACTCCCCCCCTCCCCCTTCTTATCTCTTCACTCCATAATCTCCCTTACCCACTGAATAAACTCTATACCCAAGCTCTCCTGCGTGGTCAATCAGTCTGTCTCCAGCTGCAGTCCCCACCCACCAGGGGACCTGCCAGGGTCACACAGACATGAATCTTTCACTTTCTCCACCAAGGCATCAGTTTTTTTAAAAAAAAAATTATTTATTTTTATGTATACAATATTCTGACTGTGTGTATGCCTGCATGCCAGAAGAGGGCACCAGATCTCATTACAGATGGTTGTGAGCCACCATGTGGTTGCCGGAAATTGAACTCAGGACCTTTGGAAGAGCAGGCAATGCTCTTAACCACTGAGCCATCTCTCCAGCCCACAGATTTAAAAAAAAAAATAAAAAACAAACAAACAACAATATGTTTTTGCGATTTATTTAACTTTATGTGCATTGGTGTGAAGGTGTCAGATCCCCTGGAACTGGATTTACAAACAGTTGTGAGCTGCCATGTGGGTGCTGGTAATTGAACAAGGAAGAGCAGTCAGTGCTCTTCACTGCCAAGCCATCTCTCCACCCAAGGTCTCCCCTTCTAAAACAGTGCTACCCATTGAAAAGATTCCCCACCCCGATAAGCTTCTCCACTGACACAGCTATCCAAATCAGACCAAATCAAACTGAACTGGAAAAAGCCCAGGTTTGATGGGTAAAACGCTCCCGGATGATTTTCCAGTCCCCCAGAGAGGAGACAGGAAAGGAAGGCTGGAAAACCACATGTCTGTTTTCTGGGGGGGGGGGGGCAGTTTAAGTACGCTGTGGGAGTGGTCTTGAGCCTCTCTGGGGGAGGGGTCATCATTTAACAGGCATTCTGAGATGCAGCAGGGTTTGGAGAGAGATGGGGGGAGCGGGCTTGGGGTGGAACTTCCATAAGAACACTCCAGACTCTGGATATATGGATGCCAGGGAACTGGGGTGAAACTTCCATCAGAACACCAGTTGTTGGGCTGGAGAGATGGCTCAGTGGTTAAGAGCACTGACTGCTCTGCCGGAGGTCCTGAGTTCAATTCCCAGCAACCACATGATGGCTCACACCCATCTATGAGATCTGGTGCCCAGAACACTATATACATAATAAATTTAAAAAAAAAGATCACCAGCTATTCGAATATCTAAGCCTATTAAGGACCTTCTCATTCAGATCACTACCGGGATAGAATTCCTGGTCCCATCAGTTACCCTCGCTGTTTTCCTAGGTCAGGCAGATGGGTGACTTTCTATTCTGTGTGACAGAATACAAAAGAAGATAAAGTTGTTACAGATGTAACAGTCAGTTGTCCCTGAAACCTGATAGTTTCCTCGTAGAGCTACTCTCAAAAGCCAACACCAGGTTTTTGTACTTTTAGAAACCCTTAACTGTGTGGTCGTATCAGAGAAGTCATAAGGTTTGAACCTAAAACCTCCCCAACAGGATTATGTTTTCAATACTTGTTCACTCAGTGGCAGGCGTGTGTGTGTATGTGTATATGTGTGTCTGTGTGTGTGGAGTGGAGGGGACACGACACGACCCAGACGTGGTCTGAGGGTGAATCAGGATGAGTGCTTACTGAAAAAAGAATACATCTTTTTTTTTTTTTTTTATTGGCTGGAGAGACAGCCATGCGTGCTGGGACCCGAACTCTTATATTTTTGGTTGTGAGCCTAGCCTTTAATGGCTGAACCATCTCTCCAGCCCAAGAATACATCTTTTATACTCTATAGTCGCACACAGGATTAAATGGGAGAAAAGTAGCACACGAGCTGGGGTGTGGTTGAAATCAGGGGTTGAGGAATCTAGCATTGTCAATGACAATAGACACCAGTCAAAAGTTAATGGAGGGGCTGGAGAGATGGCTCAGAGGTTAAGAGCATTGCCTGCTCTTCCAAAGGTCCTGAGTTCAATTCCCAGCAACCATATGGTGGCTCACAACCATCTATAATGGGGTCTGGTGCCTTCTTCTGGCCTGCAGGCTTACACACAGAATATTGTATACATAATAAATAAATATTTAAAAAAAAAAAAGTTAATGGAGGCCTTCAAGTTCCTTTTACCAGCACTAAGGAAAATGGCTGCTTTAGCAAGTAGGTGTTGTTCCGAGATCACAGCAGGGACCCAAAAACCAGCTAGGAGACCAAGTCCAGTACGTAAAAACAAAGAGACTTTAATCTTACTCAAGTTCAAACTTCTACTCTCCACTTATCCAACACATTAGCGTAATGGGAGAACACCAAGCTCAGTGGGGGTGGGGTTTTTATAATAGCAAAGGTGGGGTGAGGGACCCCTGATTGGCTGACATTAAGTCTAGGGGTGTCCTGGTGAAAAGCGGTGGGTGTGTGCTGGCAGGTGATCCTATCTACGTGGCTGAGATGTTAGGAATTTCCTGGGAGGTGCCTGGGTGGTCTCAGTTTGTGGTCATTCTTGGAGACTTGTATTTATTGCCTTAGGGTAAACTGTGGTACTTGGGCCTCTATTGAGCTTGTGGCTGGGTCCTACGGTAGGAACTTTCCTCACACTTCCAAGGGAATGGAGCCTCTTATCCAAATGCCTGGCCCTGGGAAAAGGAGTTCTGGGGAGCAGACTCTATACTACAATTTAAGAGCAGTTCATTCCTCAAAAGGATAGGGTTGAACTGTTTTCCGATTGTGTCCCTTTGTGACCTAGTCTTACTCTCTGGGCCTGCTCCCCTCAGACTCCAGAAAGGGAAGGCCTTGGTGTCTTACTCTTTTCCCATTTTACCGCACGCAACTGATTTCTCCATACTTATTAACTGAACGCTTGCCTTTAAATGGTCTCAGGCTCTGGATCAGATGTGTCTAATAAATCTCTAACTTTCCTGTTCTTGGTGTAATTAGGAGGGCACAATGTGATTCCTGGTTCCATGATGGCAGGAATTTTTTTTCCAAAGAATTATTTTGTTTAAAGTGGCTGCTATTGTCATGATTCAGCCACAATATGGCTGACACTTCCGGGGTTCATGGCCACGCACGTGCGGACAAGCACTCAGGCGTGACCCACGTGCGGCCGTGGCTGCATCACCGGTTCCCACTGCTGCAGGCTCCTGCGCTCCCACTGCCGCTGCCGAGCTGTCTCCTGCTTTCCCTACCATAGGCGACTGGAATGTCTGAGACCACCGTGAGCCCAGGCAAGCCTGTCTTCCCTTCAGCTTTCTGTCAGGTATGTGATCACAACAGCATGAAAAAACTGATTCAGAAGAGAGGGAAGAAAAGATCTCTTCAGACTTTATTCTCCCGGCCTGTAACCACACGTCGTAGGTATCTCTTGAAGCATAGTAAAGAGCTGAGGTGTGCCATAAAGGTGGAATAAACACAGAATTCCCAAGATTTTGTGTAGAAAGAATATTCATTAAACATTCACTAAGTGTCTCATTAGATAATTTTTACAGTGATTGCATTTTAGAGTAGCAATATGTGCTTAAGTGAAATATATTTTGAATCTAGTTCCATCTGTTTAATGTTTTAGTGTGTCTGTTAGAGAATTTTACATTAAAGGTTTCAAAATAGTTACGTTTTAGACAGTGTCAAGATTTAGCTCTAGGTTAATGTGTGTGTATCTCTGTGTGTGTCTATGTCTTTGTGTGTCTGTGTGTATGTGAGTGTCTCTGTGTATGTGTGTGTCTCTGTGTGTATGTGTATCTGTCTGTGTCTATATGTGTGTCTATGTGTGTGTCTCTGTGTGTCTCTGTGTGTATGTGTGTATCTGTGTGTGTATCTGTGTGTGTATGTGTGTGTGTGCGTGTATAGGAGTGATTCATGGAGGAGCTACAGAACTTTGAGTAATTAAGAAGACATTTCGCCTGATGTGTCCCAGTGTAGACTTGATTGCACTATAAGCCAGCAAGCAAAAACAAAAAACAAGAGAAAGTCCTGAAATGTAAAGGAATGACCAAAGGTGAAAATTCTAAGCATTGTCAAGTTTTCTGACTTCATATGAAGAAAGGTGTGGTGAATGATGAATTATGTTCAGGAGAGGCACAGAGAAGGCTGGGAAATCAGACTATGCGTCCTATTCAGCTCGGCACCATCCAGGCGTCACATTGCTTTCCCTCATGAATGGGAAAGAAATGGATAAGTGGAAGAGAGTTCTCACGAATGGAAAAGAAAAGCACCAAATGAGCAGATCACGAAGAGACTGGGTCTTCTAAATTAGTGTAAGTTACTTATTTAGAATAGGATTTTTATTTTGTTGCATAAGGGATTTTTAAAATTATGATTATAGGAATTTTGAAAACATGCAAGACAGTCAAAAAGAAAAATGGGGGCTGGGAAGATTGCTCAGTGGGTAAAATGCTTGCTCTGGCAGTGTGAGGGCCTGGGTTTGAATCCATGACACCTGTATAATAGCCCAGTCTGGTGCTTGCTCGTGTAACCCCAGGACTGAGTGTGAACGGGGCAGACACAGGAGGATACCTGGGACGGGGGCCTTGCAGGCCAGCCAATTCAGAGAGCTCGTGAACTCAAGATCAACTAAGGACAGAGTCTGCTTCCAGAAGTAAGGGGGAGCGATGGAGGAAGAAACTCATCATCAATATCAATTCTGGTTTCCACGGTACACATGGAGGAGAGCACCTGCACACGCATGTGCAAACACACACATATACCACACACGCACACAATTTGAAAAGAAGCAAAACAGAAAGCATTATGATTGCCTTAATTTTGTGCTAATTATTTTAGTATCTCAGTCATTGTAGAGAACACAAAGGAATTTAGTGAAGTTAGTCCTTGGGTGGCATTTGCTTTGTTTTAATGGACAAAAGTCAGTTTAGAAAAATATGAGTATATTTTTTCATTTTTTTGAATCATTGACAGGCACAGTAGGATTTTTACCCACGGATCATCGACTACATGGCTACCAACAACACTTTGATAAATATATTTCATTTTATCGACTATAGATTTGTTCTCTCTATCCCAAATCTCACTTAAGGAAGAACAGAATCACAAAGACACATTTTAAAGCTAGAAAACATTAAAACTTGAAGCAATTCATAATAAATGCTGTGCATGATGAAGTCTTCCTTTGGGAGCTAGGAAAAGCATAAAATTTTACTTATCAGCAAGCTGTCAACGACATGGATGCTGACAGAGACCAGGAGGATCCTGGCTTGGACACAAAGGAGAGTTTGTTACTAAAGGAATGTCGCCATCAATGAGTTCAGGTCCCCAAGCCTCTGTTCCCAGAGGACAGCATCTAGAGGTGATACCTCCATGTGCGATGGGCAGCCGTGGAGAGAATATAGGTTAGCTAAGTCCTGTATTCTAATGCTGCCCTGCATCTGCGAGTTTCAGAGACCACTTGCTACGTCCATCCATGCTTCAGCAAGATATCAATGAATATATGGTGAATTATTCTTAGTACAAATATTACATTTGGAGCTTACATTACATTTTATTTATCACCTGATAGCCCTTTCCTAGTGTGGGGCTGGTGTAGTCTATCAACTTTCTTTCCAAATTCCTTTACCACAAAGCTTCATGCATAATCTACAGAGAAGTCTAGACAGAAGTCCTTCTGTAGTGAGGCAGGTCCTTCCTGTGTGGACCGTCTCAGGGAAAGCCATCCCTGCTCTGCCAGCATGACTGAATGTGTCCGGAAATGAGAGACTCACTCTATTCCTATTAGAACACAATCTGACATCCTATTTGTTTCCTATAACTGCCTCTTCCCCTGGCTATGGCTGAAGTGTCCCCGATGGCCCAAACATCTAAAAGGAGATTTTTACCATGAAGATTTTATGCCCTGAGAGAGATGTCATTCTAACGCTGGCATGAATAAGTTATGAAAAGCCTTCACTACTGAACAAGACATAATCATCATTCACGTATAACAGTTTTGTTTATTCTGTAAAGATTCATTTCAGTTGATTAATTATCAGTATCTGCTGCTGGGGGTGGTAAGAAGGCTGCTCTGATGAGAGAATTATTGAAGTACATGTTTAGAATATTTATCACGAAGCATGTATTGGATAAACAGCATATTTATCATAGTCGTTCTGTGTGGAGTCTTTCTTCACCAAAACAGATTCCACATCTAGGGCCATGCATTTGACATTTGCCCATCCAACATACTCTAGCTTTTGTGGAGGAACATATATATACAATAGAGTACAACATCCCCAAATCTAATGAAATATGATGTTTTTATTTTTTGTCTCCCACAACCTGAGGCAAAACTACTCCAAATTAGAATGCAATTGGTTACCTCTAACCATATCAAGTTTGACCTTTGTACTATCCTGAATAGTATGAATATGTTTAAAGACAAGCTGTAACTCGTGTAAATTAATATTAGACATTAAATCCAATATGACAAAGTGGCTAGATTTAAATCCAAATGTTAAACTCAAAAGTCTTCAAAAATCTATATGGAGGAGCCAGAGCCAGAGACTGCTGAGGGTCCAGATGTGAATCCAGGACCTTCAAGGGAGTAGACCTAAGCCAACACCCCAGTGGGTCAGCCTGGGCGTGAGTGAACCTGGGTCCTCCGAGGGAATAGGCAGGAACCAGAGATCTTGGCAGGGCCAGGCACAAGTCTGGGACCTCAGAGAGAGTAGGCCTGAGCCAGGTCCTCTGTGGGTCCGGGCATTGGTTTGGGACATCAAAGGGAATAGGCAGGAAACTGGAACCCCTGCGTGTCCAAGCAAGAGTCTGAGACCTGAGGAAGTAAGCAGATCCTCTGAGGGTTCAGGCGCACCCAAGCCTGGGACCTCCTAGGCAGTAGACTGGAAGCAGAAACCTTTCCAGTTCCAACTCCAACCCAGGGAATTCTGCAGGAGGAAATCCAGATCAGGATTTACAGATATAGGTCAAAGCCAGTAATCTAAGCAAAAGTTGCCCTGAGGCAAGAAACTCCACCTTGGGCAACAAATTCCACAGGAGTGGAACTGAACAAAACTCCTAAGACAGGGAGAATCAGAAGAAACAAGCTCCACCGGGAGCAGAGGCCAGGAGCAAATCCAGCTCTGAGAGCCAACCCAGTCCTGGGACACTGGCAGAACAGGATTGAGCCAAGACCTGACTCAGAGTCTGCAACCTCCACAAGAACTGAAGTGGGACTGAACTAGTTACCTAAGATACAGAGAGAACAAGCTCCACAAGGAGCAGAAGCCAGGAGCAAACCCAGTCCCAGGACATGGGCAGATCAGGATTGAACCAGCGACCAGATCCAGAGTCAGTGATCTCCACCAGAACAGGTCCAACTCCAAGACAGGGATTTCTGCAGGAGGAGATCCAGTCCAAGATTTACAGAAGCAGATCAAAGCCAGCAGCCTAGGCCAAAGTAGGCCTGAGACAGCAAACTCCAAGGAAGCAGACCGAAACACAGGAGCACTGAGCTACCTCCAGGAACAGGAATAACCAATAGTGTAACTAGAACTGTGACACTGACTGTACCAAGAGGAACAACCACCTGAGATTTGTATTCACTGGCACCTAGAAGATTATTCAACAGAATCTCAGACAGCCCCAACCATACCTATTAGAGAAAAAGATGAGTAGAAAAGGTAACATCACATACTATACCACAAGGAGCAACACAATACCAGTAAAACCTAAAGACCCTAAAAAAGCAAGACCTGACCAACCAAATATGGATGAACCAGAAGAAAATTATCTAAAAAAAAAAAAACCTCAAGAGAATGTTTGTAATTCTTAAAGATGAAATGAGAAATTACCTTAAAGTAATGGAGGAAAAAACAAACAAAAAATTAGAAGATATCAGCAAATTACTTAAAGAAAACCAAGAAAAAGAAGGAGAAGAAGAAGAAGAAGAAGAAGAAGAAGAAGAAGTTGTTCAACTCAAAGGCACAGAAAATTTATTTAACAAAATCATAGAAGAAAACATTCCCTACCTAAAGAAAGATATGCCTATGAAGACAAGAAGCTTACAGAAGACCAAATAGACTGGATCCAAAAAAAGTCCTCTCGCCACACAATAATCAAAACACTAAACATACAGAATAAATAAAGAATATTAAGAGCTGTAAAGGAAAAAGGCCAAGTAACATATAAAGGTAGACCTATCAGAATTACACCTGACTTCTCAGTGGAGACAATGAAAACCAGAAGGTCATGGACAAGCATTATGCAGATATTAAGAGACCATGGATGCTAGCCCAGACTATTATACCCAGCAAAACTCTTGATTGCCATAGAAGGACAAAACAAGATATTCCATGACAAATCTAGATTTCACCAATACCTAGCCACAAACCCTGTAGAAGGAGCTGTGGGCTGCATTCTGCCACCTGGATCCCAGCCGCCTGGCTAGCTTATGCCCCTAAATAACAACACACAAATTAAATTATTCATTTAAACACTACTTGGCCCGTTAGCTCTAGCCTCTTACTGGCTAACTCTCACATCTTGGCCCACCTATTTCTAATAATGTGTGTAGCACCACGAGGTGGTGTCTTACCAGGAAGATTCTAGCATACGTCCATCTTGGGCTGGAGCTTCATCGTGTCTGACCAGAGAGGAGAGGCATGGTGTCTGGCTCACTTCCCTTCTTCCCAGCATTCTGTTCTGTCTACTCCACCTACCTAATTTTCTGATCTATCAGACCAAGCAATTTTATTTATTGATTAACCAATGAAACAACAGATTGACAAATGACCTTCCCACATCAAAACCCAGCCCTACACAAAATACCAGAAGGGTAATTCCAACCCAAGAAAGATGGCTACACCAACAAAAACACAGACAATTGGTGATCTCATTACAGCAAATCCCGAAGAAGAAGAAAATGCACAAATTAACATCACCAACGATGAAAACTAAATTAACAGGAGATAGCAAACACTGGTTATTAATATCCCTTAATGTAAATGGACTCAACTCACCCATTAAAAAGGCACAGGCTAACAGATTGGATACAAAAACAGTATCCATCCCTCTTCTGCATACAAGAAAGTCATCTCAACCTCAAAGACAGACATCATCTCAGAGTAAAAGGTTGGGGGAAAATTATACCAATCAACTGGACCAAACAAGTGGGTATAGCTATGCTACTGTCTACCAAAAATAGACATGAAGCTAAAATCAGTCAAAAGAGACAAAGAAGGACATTTCATATTAGTCACAGGGAAAATCCATCAAGAGGAAATTTCAATACTGAATATCTATGTCCCAAATACAAGGGCACCCTCATATGTCAAAGAAACACTTCTAAAGCTTAAATCATATATTAAACCCCACAGACTAATAGTGAGAGACTTCAACACTCCCCTCTCACCACTGGACAGGTCAATCAGACAAAAAATGAACAGAGAAATAAGAGAACTAACAGATGTTATGAGTCAAATGGACTTAACAGACATCTATAGAATATTCCATCCAAACAGAAGGAAATATACCTTCTTCTCAGCACCTTATGGAACCTTCTCAAAGACTGACCACATACTCGGTAACAAAACAAACCTCAACAAATACAAAAAAATTGGAATAACCCAATGTACCTTATCAGATTACCATGCTTTTAAACTAGAAGTCAACAGCAATACTAATTCCAGAAAACCCAAAAACACATGGAAATAAAACAATGATTACCTGAGTCATCAATGGGTCAAGGAAGAAATAAAGGGGGAAATTAAAGACTTCCTAAATTTCAATGAAAATGACCACACAAGCCCGGCGGTGGTGGCGCACGCCTTTAATCCCAGCACTCGGGAGGCAGAGGCAGGCGGATCTCTGTGAGTTCAAGACCAGCCTGGTTTACAAGAGCTAGTTCCAGGACAGGTTCCAAAACCACAGAGAAACCCTGTCTCGAAAAAAAAAAATGACCACACAACATACCCAAATATATGGGACACAATGAAAGCAGTGTTAAGAGGCAAGTTCATAGCACTAAATGCCTACATAAAGAAGCTGGAAAAATCCCACACTAATGAATTAACAGAACATTTGAAAACTTTAGAACAAAAAGAAACAAACTCACCTAACAGAATTAAATGGCAGGAAATAATCAAATTGAGAGCTGAAATCAACAAAATAGAAACAAATAAAATAATACAAGGAATCAATGAAACAAAGAGTTGGTTCTTCAAGAAAATCAACAATATAGACAAACCTTTATCCAAACTAACCAAAAGGCAGAGAAATAGGGGCTGGAGAGATGGCTCAGAGGTTAAGAGCATTGCCTGCTCTTCCATAGGTCCTGAGTTCAATTCCCAGCAACCACATGGTGGCCCACAACCATCTGTAATGGGGTCTGGTGCCCTCTTCTGGCCTGCAGGCATACGCACAGACAGAATACTGTATACATAATAAATAAATAAATAAATAAATAAATAAGGCAGAGAAATAATATCCAAATTAACAAAATCAGAAATGAAAAGGGGGACATACAACAGACAAGGAGGAAATACAGAGAATCATCTGGGCATGTTTTAAAGACCCATACTTCACAAAATTGGATAACTTAAAGGAAATGGATAACTTTCTGGATAAATATCACTTACCAAAATCGAGAACAGATAAGCAAATTAAACAAACCTATAACTGCTGAAGAAATAGAAACAGTCATCAAAAGTCTCCCAACCAAAAAAAAAAGCCCAGGACCAGATAGTTTCAGCTCAGAAATCTACAAGACTTTCAAACAGGAACTAATACCAATACTCCTCAAATTATTCCACACAATAGAAACAGAGGAAACATTGCCAAACTCTTTTTATGAGGCTATAATTACTCTGATACCCAAACCACAGAAAGACAAGACTGAGAAAGAGAATTACAGACCAATCTCACTCATGAACATTGATGCAGAAATACTAAATAAAATACTAGCAAATCAAATCTAAGAACACATCAGAACCATCATCCACCGTGACCAAGTCAGCTTCATTCCACAGATGCAGGGATGGTTCAGCATACAAAAATATGTCAACGTAATTCACCATATAAACAAGCTGTAAAATAGAAACCACATCAGCATTTTATTAGATGCCGAAAAAGCATTTGACAAAATACAACATCCTTTCATGATAAAGGTTTGGAGAGAGCAGGGATACAAGGAACATACCTAAACATAATAAAGGAAATATACAGCAAGCCAACAGCCACACATGGAGCTGTGAGGGAGTAAGGGGACACCAGCCTAGCCAGCCAGATCAGCCAAATCAACCCTGGCGATCAATGCGGTGACAGATGTCACAGCCAGATCGCCCTCACATCCGAAAAGGAGTCTTTTAACCAGTCTTCTCACTCCCTGCCTTACTCTGCTTCAAACCGTTCTCCACTTTGCACCCCAAGTCTTGGTACACACAAATCTCATCAGGAGTCCCTCTGCCCAGAATCTTTCAGTAGTTTCTTATTGGCCTTAGACAAGGCCTCAAGGTTTTAACAATTCCTGACGGCTCCTGCCTACACTTCAGACTCACTTTGACCACTTTCTTCCCTGGAATATCTGATTAGTCATCCTAAACTAGTTCTGTTTCTTAAATTTTTCTCTTAGTCTCTCCTTGGTTCTTTTCACAATTTTGGTCATTGATACCTGGAGAACACCTTCCTATCTCCTTTTATTGTTTCTATTTCTACTTAGCCTTTGAGACATTAGCTTTGTGTGAGCCTCTCTACAGCCCATACAGCTGCCTTAGCTATGTATGCTGTCATTACTGCCTGTTTCGCTCCCTGATAGAGTGTGAAATTGAAGTCAGGGATCTGCTGTTCCCTGACATGTCATAAATTTCATTCAAATTGTGTAGAAATTAGAAGCAACACCTGGCTTGCTTAAATCCTAGAGATTTTGGAGATATTTAAGAAAACATTTAAAAAACTTATAAAAATAAACATACAAGTCATTTTATTATTCACCTTGGTTCTAATCCTAAATTGAAGACAGCAAAGAAAAAAAATTGAATTAAAGATGGCTGAGATCTAGGTACATCAGAATCATTTTGGAATAATTCAGAGAAGTTGTATTATTTTGAAATTCGCCAGGTGACTCAGAGAACAGACAAATTTGGGGACTGATGACCGGAAGCTGCTTTTTTTCTTATCTGAAAGATTATGGTCCTCATGAGTCAGTGTAGAGGAAAATATGGGTAATTTCCTTGGTCAGATTAATCCTACAGAGACAGATGAAGCATATTCTTCTAGAAAGGAGTCTATCAAACCCAATAGTATAATGACAATTGACCAATCCGGCAAGTAGGTCATATTTAACTTGTGAAGGTCAGAAGCTAGTTACCAGGAGGCCAGACTTTCACAGGAAATGACTCATAATGGAGAAAGGAGAAATCAGACATCATAGCTTGAAAAATAAACTGCAGCCCCAAATGGGTGAGAAGAAAGAGGGCCCATGCACTGTGTAAGGGATGGGCACTGTATATGTAACACTTCCCCTAAAGGGGCCCTTGGGGGCCTGACAAAGATAGAATGATATTGTACTATCTCCCTTTTGCAAACTACCATGTCACAGATTGAAATTTGAACATTGTTTTGCCGTGTGTTTGGTAAATGTGTTTGAGAATGAACAAAGGTTGCCTTGCAGGTGTTCTGGAAATCAGAGTGTTTTAAGTTAAGCATCAAATACTTCTAGAATAAAAAAGGAAATTGAGACTCAGACGCAGAGAAGCTCCCTTGTGAAAGTGAGGTTGTAGCTCACTGGTGGAGCATGTACCTAGTGTGCCGAAGGCCCCAGATTAGCAACATAAAAATGAATAAATAAATAAATACTTCTTTGAATAATCATTACAGTACAAATTTTCAAAGTTCATAGAGATTGAAAGCAAGGAAACTTGTTTAATTAATTTTGCATTCTGAGAATCTCATCTGCAATTGGTCACAACAATAATATATGCAGAACTAAAAAGGTTTTTGGTAGTATTACTCAAATAAAGACATAATTGTTTATATATAAGCCATACATGTGAACACACACTGTGGAGTTAAATAATTTTCCATCTCATTAAATGAGTAGTATGACATTTAAATCTTGGAAGTGACTGGAGATGCTTCTTCCTGGTAGAGCCCTGCCTGGGTGTCTGGAAGGTTCTGGGCTCAGTATCTA
The DNA here is from genome assembly GCF_018167655.1 of Microtus oregoni. Taxonomy (NCBI): domain Eukaryota; kingdom Metazoa; phylum Chordata; class Mammalia; order Rodentia; family Cricetidae; genus Microtus; species Microtus oregoni. The sequence goes on from NW_024543085.1 coordinate 4,151,348, forward strand.
GTACTGCAGGGAGAAAAAAAATCTCTGAAACAGATCTCAGTTATTTTGGCACATTTTCGTAACCATCAAATATTTCTTTCATATCTTATATATACTATTATAATTGTCACTGAGTGGTACTGTCATGTTAAGTTATATAGCAAGAAGGTCACATGGCCTTTGAGACTTTCTATAGCCAATTATTTATTTCCTTTCTATTAAAAAGTATAAGCTTATCTTAAAGAATATTGACCAACTAATATTCTGTGTTGTATAATTTAGATTATAAAGAAATCTAAGACCTATGGGCAGCATTTTCCTATGTCAGCAGCCACTCTGGAATAACCACTCAGAGTCTTAATATAACTTACAAATGCTCAGCCATTAGCTCAGGCTTGTTACTAGCTAACTCTTTTACCTTTAATTAGTTTATTTCTATTAATCTTTGCTCTGCCCTAAGGCTTGTGGAATTTACCTTTCCACCATGTCTTGCTTACTCTCTGGCTGGTGACCCCTCCAACTCCGCCTTCCTTCTCCCAACATTCTCTCTGTATCAGACTGTCTAGCCCAATTTCTTCCTGCCCAGCTATCAGTCAATCAGCATTGTATTAACTATGAGAGCAACACACCATGTGCAGAAGGATTATTATATATCATTTCCCCCTTTTTTATAATTGAAAGGAAGTTTTTAACCTTAACATAGTAAAATTATATATAATTAAATAGTTACTAAGTAAGAATAACAGTTACAATATCTACTTCATTTGTATTTGAAAAATTTAGAGAAAATATTCTATTATCTATTTTATCTGTGACTCTAAAGTTTTATAGCTAATTTTTCTTTTATCATTACTAAGGAAAACTTGAACTATGACTATCTAGTCCTCAACTTGTCAAAGACCCCACAAGGGTGAAATGTTACCTAATAACAGGGACATCTGGCTGTCTAGACAATCACCCTAGCTTGTTCTGTAACATTGGGGCACCCATCTTTCTCTCATAGCTAATACATCTGTCAGACTTTTCTGAGAAGGAGGGAATTTTGAAGAACTGTTCTACTTTGTCTTGGTAAAGTTTGGCAGTTGTTTTCTCTTGTGTCTTGCTGGCTCAGTTTGGACAGTACACTGTCAGCCCAGATGACTAGCTTTTGTCATAAAGAAAGCAAACTATATATGCATCCTCTCTGATACACATAATCTTCTCTGAAGTAGACTGGTGCTGCCAGGAGCAGATGTGTTATTGTCATGAAAATCCTTGTGCTTTTAAGCATATTAAATGTTATATTCTGTATGTTTTTCATGTATTTGAAGACTATCTATCTATCTATCTATCTATCTATCTATCTATCTATCTAAATATATCTGTGTATGACCTTGAAAACATACCTAACACAGCTGTAAGTCTGACTACTATAGATCAGTAACTATTAGTCTGTATTTTTAATTATACATTACATTTTAAATGAGTTGTATAGGCACAATACTCCAGATGAGAGTAGAAACATACACATAGTATAGAAAAAAATCACTTGAAACTTGTATCAATAAGCCAAATTCCACAGCAATGTAAAATATTTAAGACTAGTAGTTGTTTTTTTTTAGTTTAAAAGTAGATTCAGTAATCTATCCTTTTGTCCTATCATTTCTGTATCCCCCCCTTTTTCTTTTCGCAAAGAGATCCTTGAATCTAATCTCCTGTGTTTAGCTTTTTTTCTGACCATTGCTAACAACAATTTACAATCAACCCTCCTTAAATGTTAATAAACATCCATAGTCCATCTTTTGGGAATGTGGGCATCATTCTCTAGACTACTTCCTGTTGTCTGGGGGCACTGGCAATCTTTGGAGAAACTTTGAGAAAATCAGGATAATTGTTAGGTCTTGGCTGGAATAGTTTGTGAGGTTAGACCATCTCAGTCAGTGGCCTTGAAACTGTTCTGGAAGCTCAATCATCTGTGCAATCTGTTTTTATTGGCATCTGGTCCCCTTTTCTGAAATAGATAAACATTTTAGGTGCCTTGTGCACCTCCATGTCTAACCCAGTCTTAGACCAGTTTCTACGTAGCTATCAGGAATCTTGTGTTGGTTTTTCATGACTCTGACAAACAAGCCAAGAGAAGTAGCACTGGGGAAGTTTAGTTCTGGTTTGTGATTTCAAAGATCTCAGTGGGCTCCTTCACTTTGGGCCTAGTGTAAGGCACAACCATCAGGTAGCGGATGGACGTGGCAGAGCCCGCTCAGTGCACAGTGGCCAGGAAGCAGAGAGAGGATTCTATGTGGAATTCTTTCTTCCTTTCCCCTAGGGAGGTTCTCAGCTATCAGATGGTGCTGTCCATATTCAGAGTAAATTTTCCACTAGTTAACTGTCTCTGCGTAAGCCCTCGCAGAGACGCCTTGAAAGCATGCTTAACTAACCTGCTAGCTAGCCATGAATCTAATCAATTAACAGTGGGCATTATCATCATTCTTCTCTTCCAACTTATAACCTGGACCATGTCACTCCATTTGCTTTGAACTCTCCAGTGTGTTCCCTCAGCATGGTCCTTGATGTTGTACACGACACTCTCCTTCTCCATTCTTATTTTCTGGTTCTCTCTCCTTCCTCACTATGGTCCTTCACCTAAGCTTTCCTTGTGTTCCTGAACCTGGCAATCTGTTTCCCACCACCAGATCTCTCCTAAAGCTCCTCCTCCTTTCTTAAGATCCATGATTCCCCTCTCAAAGGGAGTGTCTCCCTTCCTCTGTTCTCACCTGCTACTCCGCTGGTATCAGATATTCCCTTGCTTCTTTGAAGCACTCTGCTGCTATTCTGTTTTCCCCTGGGCTCTAGGAGAGCACAGCCTTCTCCTTTGTTTGCATCTGGCACATGCGCTTTCAACCACTGCTGAAGTAATGAAGGAAGAAATCAATTAACATCTAGTATTTAAAGCAGCTAACCTTTTCTTTTGAGTAGCATTGAAACTTGGCCAGAACCAGCTGTTCCTATGTCTTTGAAATGTAAGACAGCAGGACCTCACCTTTGCATGTATGTGTCTTTGTATGGTGCAGCTATTCTTTCCTGTGCTTTTTATTGTGATGAAATATACATACCAGAAAGTTTAGCATTTTAACCATTTCAAGTGATGTACAATGCTGAGGCACAATGGTTACTGTGTCATATAACCATCAGAACAAGAACTATTTCCAGAACTGTGATGTCATCTCAGAGACATTTATGTCTACTCCCTGCCCTAGCCCCTCTCAGCCCTGGTACCCACCCTTCTCTTTCCTGTCTCTCTGATTTGTTTGCCTGACTTCTTACAAATACAATTGTCCAATATTTGTCTTTTTTATGTTTAGCTGATTTCACTAAGCATAATATTTTCAATGTTCATTTATGTTGTACCACATGTTAGAATTTCCCTCCCTTCTAAGGAACTATCCAGTTTTATGTATATTACAATTTTTTAAATCTATCCAAGTGTTGATAGACACCTGAGTTTTTCTACCCTTTGGTTCTTTTTAGTAAAGGTGCTGTAAACATATTTGAACAGTCTCCATTTGAAACAGATCTTTGGGATATATGTTTGAATTGGTATTCTGAACCATGACACAATTCTGTTTAACTTTTTGAGCAGCCAACATGCCTACTCTACAGTGAACTTACCTTCCTCCCTAACTAGGTACCTTCTAATGCTACAGAGTAAGAAGATGGCAGAATTCCAGCATCCAGTCCCCCTTTGGGAACACCCCAGAACCCATTCTTTCTATCAGAATGAATCTATTTCCAGTTATCTACCACACCTACCATGCTCAGAGAAGTGTCTTTTTATTGTCTTTGGTGATGAAACACCCAGCTATTTTTAAAATATAATTGTGATGTGGGATTTCCCTCTGTATGCTGTGAATATGTTTTATTAGCATTGGTTAATAGAGAAGTTGCTTTCAGCCTATGGCAGGGATAAATAAAGCCAGGCAGGAAATCCAAACAGAGACACAGACAGGGAGCAGGCAGAGTCAAAGAGATGCTCTGTAGCTGCCGAAGGAGACAGATGCTGGATCCTTACCAGTAAGCCACAGCCTTGTAGTGACACGTAGATTAATAGAGATGGGTTAATTTAAGATGTAAGAGTTAGTTAATAAGAAGCCTGAGCTAATAGACCAAGCAGTGTTGTAATTAATGTAGTTTCTGTGTGATTAGTCAGGTCTGGGTGGCTGGGAAAAGCAGGCACAGTCTGCATTTACATAATTGGATTGTAACAAGAATAAAACTAGCTTAGAAAAAAATGGAAACTAATGGCTTCTCCATGAGAAAATCGATCCTTGATTGATTAAAATGGCCAGTGACGTATGGTTGGGATATAGTTGGCTCAGCAATTGCTGCTCAACCCAAGTAACACAGGACTGAAGGTATCAAGTGTTACCACAGCCCTGGCATGCATGGACATATGAAATCTAAGGCTACTATTTGCTTTCTTGCCATTAGCCTAGGAATTTATTATGCTCCTAGATCTTGTCAGTGGTTCTCAGCCTGGGGAGGCTTGATGGAGCCACATGGAGCTCTACAGAGCCCCATTGCTTATGGATCACTTCGTTTCCATTCTCTCCCTCTGTGACTTTCTCCATCATTCTTTTCAGCCTCAGAAAAATGCATTCCAAAGATTATAAACAGCAGTTGGTAATCAGTGCATAACAGCTCCCTGTGTATAATACAATCATTAGGTGTACATTAGACATTTGGCATAATGGAAATACTGTCGCTTTAATAGAACTCTGTCAACGTACCAATGCCTCCTGCTTCGAAAATGCACAGATCAATTTTGTATCACTCTAAAGATGGAGAACGTATGTCAGCAGCATGGTATTACTCTGTGACAAAGTTCAATTGATTGTGCTTATCAAATTTTGAAGAAAGACAGTATGCATGTAAATGTGTTAATACCAATTTTATGTGCCATTTAATATCTTTTAGTATCCCCCTCATTGAAGCTGTACACATCACGCTTTTAAGCTACATTTGAGCATGATTGCAAAGCTTTTCCACAGCTACTACCACAGAACTGGTGAAAAAAAATATAATACTGAGTATTGGGTATATCCCAATTATACTAAAATGCAGACTAGATACGGTGATGTATACCAGAAACCCTAGCACCCAGTAGGTCAAGACAAGGTAATCTGATGTTCTCTTTTGTCTCTCTCTCTCCTTCCCTCTATCTTCCCCCTCCTTTTCTCCTGTTTACTTCATCCCTCCCTCCTTCACCAACACACACACACACACACACACACACACAGAGAGAGAGAGAGGGGGGGGGAATGTAACGTGGCAAAAACAGAACAATTATTGCAAAGAGAAGAAGCACTAACTTGGGTGGCAAAGGGGGGCATGAGAGGGTGAACAGAAGGACATATAATGATATACTTGATAGTGTCACAATGAAACCCATTCTTTGACCCTGAGCCAAGGGAACAATGAAGAAGAACAAACAGTTGTTTCAAAGGTACATGAATATGAAATTTGTCACCACCCTTGACACTATAGAAATGAAAAAAAGCAGAGGGGATGGAAACTGCAGGACGGAAGTAATCCAGAGGGGTTGTGCAGAGCTACAAGTAAAACGGAATTGCAAAGAAATAAAGGATCTTATGAAGAGGAAAATAATATTATAAAATTGAATTTTCCATAATGGTTGTATGACTAAATTTACTATCAGCCATTAATTTGTGTGGTTAAAATGAACTTTTTTTTTTTTTTTGGTTTTTTTGAGATAGGGTTTCTCAGTAGTTTTGTAGACCAGGCTAGCCTCGAACTCACTGAGATCCATCTGCCTCTGTCTCCTGCATGCTGGGATTAAAGGTATGTATGATCACTGCCCAGCAAAAAGAACAAATTTTATGGTACATAAACTACAATTAAGTGTTTTATAAATACTAATCAAGAAAGAATATATTTAAACTATTGTGGGCCTGTGTAAGCATACCCATGGAATTAATTCTGACATGAGAAATGTTCAAATTTTTTTCCTGATATTTTTGAGACAAGGTCAGGCTGGCCTTAAATTCACGATTATTTTAATTCACAATTTCAGCTTATGGTTCAGCATTTTAAGGAGCATTAGTCAAGGCATTAGGCCCCTGAAGTAGCTAATCTCATACATCCATGTTCGTGAGCAGAAAGAAATGAACAAATGTGTGTCTACCACTCCACTCACTTTCTCTACACCTCCACTCCAGGACCCAGACTCAGGGGGCGTGGTCTTCCCAACTTTAGTTAACACAATCAAGTCCCCAAGATGCCCACAGGCTAACCTGATCTAGTCAGTCTGTCCTTGAGATGCTCTTCCCAGGGGTTTCTAGCTTCTCCCAAGTTGAGAATTAAAACTATCATAGATATTTAGCTTTTGTTTGTTTTAGAACTAATTGCCTTTTTACCACGTGTGCAGATTCATGGAGCCACCAGCTTAGTCTAGATAAAACTGCAGGGCTGGTGACACTTGGACACCCAGACACCGTGAGCTTGTTCCCCTAGAACCCCCCGTGGAGGTGTTAGTGAGAAACAAATATTTGGGTTGAAATGTAAATGTTAAAACAGCGATTTGGGAATCCCGAGGAAAGCAAACAGAAGGGAGTGAGCTAGCCAAGGTGACCAGAGCAAAGAAAGAATAGGGCTGATTAGCAAGTGGCTGTGATTCCAGATGCCGTGAATTCCTGCCCAGCTGGGTTGCAGAGACGCTCCAGGGCTTTCCTAGGGCAGTCACTGCTTAGGGGTAAAAGGCCCTGAATGCTCTCAACCTACTTATAAATATTCATAAAACATCTTTAAAAACTGCATGGTGGACAGGCTGAATCTACACTGGCTGCCTGAAAGGAGCCCACTGCAATCTCCTTAGAGGGCTTTGCTTAGCTTCACTAACTCAACTTGCTAAATAAATTTCTTAAACTCTGTCTCTTGCCTGAATTCATTCCTTCAGGAAGACAAGGGCTTAGAGATCCCCTACAATATCTGCCACTGAGCCAAGAAACCACAACTCTGAAATTGGTTCTCTGATTTCTAAATACAGGCCTGAAATCTGAATGTATACATCACACACACACACACACACACACACACACACACACACACCATTAATAAATAAAAATTTAAGAATTAAGAAAGACCTATTTCATGATTACAAATAGCACTCATGACCCTTCCCTGTAGCCACTGCCATTCCGGTCTCCAGCCGTAGTAACTCTACCCTGCTGTTCCCTTATGTCCAAGGGTACTAACTCTACCCTGCTGTTCCCTTATGTCCAAGGGTACTAACTCTACCCTGCCGTTCCCTTATGTCCAAGGGTACTAACTCTACCCTGCCGTTCCCTTATGTCCAAGGGTACTAACTCTACCCTGCCGTTCCCTTATGTCCAAAGGTACTAACCCTACACTGCTGTTCCCCTATGTCCAGGCGTACAAACCCTACACTGCCATTCCTCTATCTCTAGCCGTACTGACCCCCCTACACTGCCATTCCCCTGTCTCCAGCAGTATTGACCCCTACACTGCCATTCTCCTATGTCAAAGGTACTAACCCTACACTGCTGTTCCCCTATGTCCAGGGGTATTAACCCTACACTGCCATTCCCCTGTAGTACTGACCCCTACACTGCTGTTCCCCTATGTCCAGGCGTACTAACCCTATACTGCTGTTCCCCTATGTCCAGGGGTACTAACCCTACACTGCCATTCCTCTATCTCCAGCTGTACTGACCCCTACACTGCCATTCCCTTATGTCCAGGGGTACTAATTCTACACTGCTGTTCCCCCATCTCCAGCTGTACTGTTCCCTACACTGCCGGTCCCCTATGTCCACCCCTACTAACCCCAAATCACTCGTTTTCCCTCCACTTTTACAATTTCATTGTTTTGGGTATGCTGTATAAATGGAATAACATATATCACCTTGAGGTCTTTTATTTATAATGCCCTTGAGATCTACCCAAGTTCTTCTCTTTGCTAAAGTTAGACTCTTAGCTGGGAGGTGGTGGCGCATGCCTTTAATCCCAGCATCCGGTTGACAGAGGCAGGCAGATCGCTGTGAGTTCGAGGCCAGCCTGGGGGAGTTCCAGGACAGGCTCTAAAGGTACAGAGAAACCCTGTCTCAAAAAAAAAAAAAAAAAAAGCAAAACTAAACTAAAAACAACAACAAAAACCACAAAACTTATTCCTCTTAGCTGTTAGATTCTTCTCTTTTCTGGCTGGAACTATGAGAGGGTATCAGAGGGTAAGAAGGGAGTACCAAGGCTTCCAGCTAGATAGAAACCCCGAGTAAAAGAGCAAGAATTCCAATAGCTGATGGTGAAGTTGTAAAGTGTCTAAGAAAAGTTTGCCTAAAAGATGCTTTGAAAGTGAAAGTGGGGAGAAAGCTGGCAGCTCAGGCTGGATTCATAGAAATACACCTGCCTTTGTAACCTGAGTGCTGAGACAAAGGCATGATGCACCACCACTGCCTAGCCTCCTACTAAATACTTTTATGATAGAAAAACTAGCTAGACTTAAACAAGGGAAAAGAGGCCTATGTATATTCCTTTGAGCACTGTGGGGAATCCATTTTCTTTTCACAGAAAGAAGAGCGTGCAGGAGGGAGGGGAAGCATACACAGATTCCTACTCCTGGAGGTTAAGAAGTTCTCCAATCAGTTGCTGCCTTTTCCTTTGGTTCTAGATATTTCCCGTCTTTTCCTCATTCTTATCGCAGTTAAAACCATTGATCAAAACTTTTGCTTGTTTTCCGTCAAACCAGAACAGAAGGTCATGAAGAGTTTTAAGGATCCACCTATTATGTCCATGTCATGGGACCCCCAAACAAGACCACCAAAGAGCCGGTATCTGATGTGAACTCACTGGGATTGACTGATTACACTTTAGATAACTTGGACCACAATCCAACACACCGCTGCAGCAGGTGGTGGAGAAGAGACCCTAGACTCTAGGGTAGGTTTTGAAGGAAAAACCGAAAGGCAGGGCAGCAACAAACCTTGGTGGTCCGGGATTGGGTAAAAGTATACAACTGTTGAATTCGTTGGTAAGGGCATAGGGGAATTTCAAAACAGTCAAAACAGTGGTTAATCAGGTACCTACAAGGACTTTGGAAGTAAGCTGATGTAAATAGATGTTTGGGTACCCTGGTGGGTCACTCTGACCAGGACAGGCACAGTTTCTTGGGGATGTTTATGACTTTGCTCGGCTGCATTCACCTCCCTCGTTAGGTGCTGTCTAAAATGGAGGCTTTTTTTTCAAAATGGAGTTTGTTCTGTTCCTTCACACCTCAGTAGAAAGCATGTAACTAATTAAAATTCAAAAATAGAACTGTAGTGTTCACCTCCAGGTTGACATCTGTCTTATACACCTATGACAACCCTCACCAAGCCTGGGAAGCAGAATAATTTCTCCTCCAAACCTTGAGCGTGGAAATAAGTTAGTTTGCAAGGCAAAAGGGATTCAGAAGGTATGCGTAAAATAAGGATCCTGATAGTGGCAGTGGATCCAGTATGATCCTGGTTATCCATGTAAGCAGAGGCAGGAGACTAAGAGTCAGAGAGGATGGAATGAAAATGTTGAGGGAATTGAAGATGGGAGAAAAAGAACTGAGCCAAGGAGCACAACAGATCTCTCGAAGGAGAAGAAAAGAGTATACCCCCTTTCCTGCAAAGGATCCCTACCTAATATATAAGTCTATTGAGACAGAATATTGCATGAGTCAAAGTGAAAGAGATGCCACATTTGCTGAACCTCTTTACTCAGAGGGAGGATGTTTTTCTGAAAGACTCCAGAAGATGAGATTACAGGTGAAGGTACAGATGAAGATGTCCCACAGCTCCAGCTTGGTAATGTGAACCAAGATCAGTAATAGGTAAGGAGACACATGTGTCCAACATTATGACAACACATCCCTTAGATCTCCAAGGATCAGGAAACTTGATCATTCTTGATTTCTTTTGGCATTAGCCAATGAGATAATGAGATGGAGGGGTGGTGTGTGTGTGTGTGTGTGTGTGTGTGTGTGTTGAGTTATATGAAAGAGAAATGAGACAAAGCACATTGATGTATCTCTCAGTAGTAAACAGCAAATCTGTCACATGTCTAGAACATCACAATTTACCCTTCAGAAGTAGAATCACTGCCTCTCTCCTCCCTTTTGCAGTGAGGCATGGGACACAAAACGGCAGAAGTCAAACCGAGAAGGATCCAGTAGAAATGAACAAGAGGTTTTTATACTGCTATACACAGTATTAAAAACGAAACTCCCAAAGACAGACAAACAAAATTGTCTTAATGGATGTAGCTGCTCCATCCTTACCACAAAGAATCCCCTGTCCTTATAGTTCTGTCCCCTTACCGCACCCCACAAACCACATTTGTGTTTTTACTTGGAGTGGCTTCTAACTGTCCTCTGTGGACAAGATCCAGCCTTTGATGGAAACAGGCAAAGGGAAACCCTAGCCGAAAGAATCGGTTTGGCTCGTCATATTTCATCACTGAGCAGAAACTGTAGAACTGGGAGTGGGGAGATGCGTGTTAGGCTCTTCACAATGAGATAACTGAGCTCCAGTAGTTCCTGGTGAGGGAAATTTGGGAATCCATCAGCTTTCATAAAAACCGCTGCTGCTTATGGGTGAATGAATCAGACCCAGCGTAACCTAAAGTCTCCTGCAAGCATTTACTCATTGAATGGTCATAACCTTGAGACACAAACTTTATTATTCCCATTTTTCAGATGAAGAAATAATGTGTAGAGATATTATCTCAGAGAACTGAAGTAGCAGAGTCAGGATCCTGGTGAAGTCTGCTGAACCCAAAGCTGTTTTCTTCCTCTTTTTCTCCTCCTCCTCCTCCTCCTCCTCCTTCTCTTCCTCCTCCTCCTTCTTCTTCTTCCTCTTCTTCTTCTTTGAAGGGGTTTCTCTGTATATCAGCCTTAGCTGTCCTGGAACTAGCTGGCCTCAAACTCACAGAGATCCACCTGTCTCTGCCTCTGGAGTACTGGAATTAAAGTCATGTGCCACCACTGTCCAGCACAAACCTACTATTCTTTATTTTTTTCATCTTTTTTATTGTTTTTATTGAGCTACATATTTTTCTCTGCTCCCCTTGTCTCCCCTCCCCTTCATCCCTCTCCCATGGTCCCCATGCTCCAATTTACTCAGGAGACCTTGTCTTTTTCTCTTCCCATGTAGTTTAGATGAATGTATGTCTCTCTTGGGTCCTCATTGTTGTCTAGGTTCTCTGGGATTGTGGTTTGTAGGCTGGTTTTCTTTGCTTTATGTCTAAAAGCCACTTATGAGTGAGTGCATAACATATTTGTCTTTTGGGGCTGGGTTACCTCACTCAATATGATGTTTTCTAGCTCCATCCATTTGCCTGCAAATTTCAAGATGTCAATATTTTTTTTCTGTTGTGTAGTACTCCATTGTGTAAATGTACCACATTTTCCTTATCCATTCTTTGATCGAGGGGCATTTAGGTTTCCAGGTTCTGGCTATCGCAAACAATGCTGCTATAAACATAGTCGAGCACATATTCTTTTGGTACAATTGAGCATCCTTTGGGTATATACCCAAAAGTGGTAATACTGGGTCATGTGGTAGGTTTTTCCTAATTTTCTGAGAAATCACCATACTGATATCCAAAGGGGGCTGTACAAGCTTGCACTCCCACCAGCAATGCAGGAGTGTTCCCTTTACCCCACATCCTCTCCAGCATAAGTTGTCATGGGTGTTTCTGATCTTGGCCATTCTAAAATGTATAAAATGGAATCTCAGAGTTGTTTTAATTTGCATTTCTCTGATGGCTAAGGATGTTGAAGATTTTTTTAAGTGTCTTTCAGCCATTTTGGATTCCTCTGTTTAGGTCTATACCCCACTTTTTTTTTTTATTGGATTATTTGTTGTTTTGATGACCAATTTCTTGAGTTCTTTGTATATTTTGGAGACCAGATCTCTGCCTGATGTGGGGTTAGTGAAGATCTTTTCCCATTCTGTAGGCTGTCATTTTGTCTTGTTGACCATATCCTTTGCTGTACAGAGCTTTTCAGTTTCAGGAGGTCCCATTTATTAGTTGTTCCTCTCAGTGTCAGTGCTGCTGGGGTTATATTTAGGACCTGATCTTCTGTACTAGACAAACCTGCTATTCTTAACCCACAATCCTTTCTTCTAGAGTTTGGGAATCCCAAATATTCAAGAGCTAGTACCAGGACAGGCTCCAAAGCTACAGAGAAACCCTGTCTTGAAAACCAAAACAAGCAAACAAACACAACCCCAAAGAGTAAAATCTGGGTAATAAAATAGATGCAACTCTGTTGTTACTGTTGCACGGCTGTGGAGGCCGTCCGCAGGGCAGGCTTGGGTTTGGACCTCTCTGTAACATGAGGGGCCTGCTTGTTGGGGTTTCCGTGCCCGGTACCCCACAACTGGCAAGCCCTAAAGAAAATCACACAGAGTCTGCATTACTTATAAACTGATTGGCCCATTAGCTCAGTCTTCTTATTAGCTCTTGTAGCTTATATTAACCCGTTGTTCTTATCAATGTTAGCCACATGGCTTGGTACCTTTCTCAGCCGGGTAGATTACATCCTGCTTCGGTGGTCTGAGCAGGAGTGGGAGCAATGGGCTTCCTCCTTCCTAGCATTCTCCTGTTCTCATCACCCCACCTCTACTTCCTGTCTGGTTGACCCGCCTATACTTCCTGCCTGGCCAATCAGCATTCATTTAAAACATGACTGATAGAATACAGACAATTCTCCCGCACCACCTCTCTCAGTGCCTAGTGCCTTCAGCTCCCTGCTTCTGGTGGAGTCCTAAGATTATAGCAGAATGCGGCTGTGCTCATGATCTCGGGCACCTCAGCCAGGCATTCATGTGATTATCTCAAGATGAGTGTATTTATGAAGCACACACAAAGTGAATGGTTCAATCTGAGGATGCGCCTCATCCTCTGCCCTCAGGGATGGAGTGGAGCGGTGAGAAGAAATGAGCAAGTGAACGACAGTTTTAACTAGGGACAAGTATGACGAAAAAGCGGCCTGGGTGACTTGGTATGCTAGTTTTCCTTAACTGATGTCATAAATTGCCACAAGCTTAGTATATTAAAGCAGCACACAGTTAGCATCGTTCAGTTCTGGAAGTCCACATCAGATCTTACGGACTGAATTCAGGTGGTCTGTCAGTAGGACTGTGGCATTCCTGGAGGTCCTTCCTAGAATGCAGGAAGTCGGGTCCCCCGATGACCTGGACTGAACCAGCTCTTCCCTCCTTCCTTGTCTCTCTTGTGCACACTGGACAGAGATGCAGATTCTGAGCTGAGGAAGAAATGCCAGAGACAGTCAGACAGTGTGGTCACTCTTGCAGAACAAGATGTTTTATGGTACTGAGCTTGGAGATCTACATTGTTCCCAGGGTATGTGTTGGGGTCCGATGTAAACCCAGGGTGCAGTCTTCTGTCCTTCGGGTGTGGTATGACAGGTTACATGGGCAAACAGAACTCTGCCTTAAGCAGTGCTCCTGAGACCTGGGGACCAGTTCACTACTTATCCCTAGGCTTCGCTATCTTTGCTATCTTTTTTAAGAAGTGTGTTTTTGTTGATTTGTGTCAATAGATTCAATAGATATAGATCTATCTCATAGGAGATTGTACCAGGCTTTTTCTTTTGGGCCACCAACCAGTTCCCAAATCATGACACGGAGACTTAGTTATGAATGCTTGGCCTTATCTTCGCTCTTACTTTAATCTATTTCTCTTTATCTACATTTTGCCTTGGGGCTCTTTTCCTCTCTTCCTTCCTCCCTCCCTCCTTCCCTCCCTCCCTCCCTCCCTCCCTCCCTTCTTTCCTTCCTCTCTTTCTTTCTTCCCTTCTTTACTGCTTCTTGTATCTGTCTGTCTGGTGGCTGCCTGGCTTCTGGTCCTCTTTTTCTCTCTTGTTCTCTGCTTCTTCTTTTCTCCTTTGCTTAGATTTCTCCCCCAACTTACTCTCTCTGTCCTCCAGCACTGCCTATCCCTCGCCCACTTAGCGGTTGACCATCCAGGTTTTTATTAGACCAATCAGGTACCTTAGGCAGGCAAGGTAAAGCAAAAACAACAGATTTTTACATAATTAAACACGCAGGTGTATTAATATTCTACAGTATAAACAAGTGTAATACCTCTTTACATGGTTAAAAATTCTATAATGGGCTGGTCTGCTGTCCTACCTTTCAAGTTTGTAGAAGACACCAGTGTTCGTCGTCATCATTGTCATAGGGGTGTATGTGTGTCGGTATGCTTTTTTTTTTGTTGTTTTTTGTTTTGTTTTTTTTTTTGTTTTTTTTTTTTTCGAGACAGGGTTTCTCTGTGGCTTTGGAGCCTGTCCTGGAACTAGCTCTGTAGACCAGGCTGGTCTCGAACTCACAGAGATCCGCCTGCCTCTGCCTCCGCTTTTTTAACTAATGAAGCACAAAGATCTAAAGTTGGAAATGTCATATTTATAAATGCAGAAATATAAACATTTCCTACTATTTTGTTTATGTTTTGTTGTGAAATTTATCATGAATAAAAAGAATATATAAAATGCCTATAAAAGTGAATTGCCCTAAACCTGATCTGAGAAATAAACTTTGTGTATAATGTTAAAGACATACTAAAAGGGAGTAAATAGTTCATGTTTTATTTTGAAAATATTTCAATCGTATTGCAAAAAGTGCAGAAGTATTTTGCATATGACTTATCAATATTAAATAACTTCTAATATTTTATTAATTTCATTCTTTTTCTTCTCCTATATATAATTTTTCTCTTTGTAAATCAAGGATATTTACTTAGACTTTATAGACCATTATCTAATTCAGAACATTCAACTTATTAACTATATATACTCTAATCTATGGATCATATTTCAAGTTTGTTGATTGATACTATTATGGGCTTTATAAGATTTCTTCCTTAGCAACAGAGGATCTATCCAGGATCACATGCTGTATTTAGCTTGCTTTCCTCGTTCTCTCTACCTCTCTCTGCTAGATCCCCCTATGCTGCCCAGGCTGAACACACAATCCCAGGGTCAATTGTTTTTCTTATTTTGACATTTTAAGTGCTGGAATTACAAGTGCCACTATGCACTTTTTAGTTTACTCTTACTAAACTTTAACATGGAAACATTCATAAATCTTTCTTGACATTAAGACTTTGAAGACTATAGGGCAGTTATTTTAAAATATTATTATTTTAGTTGTTGCTATTGCTGGAGAAACTGAGTTAAAAGTTTAACAAGAAGACCGAATAGAGTTGCACCTGCCTGCAATCCCAGCAAGAGAGAATGAGGCAGGAGGATTGTGAGTTTGAGGTCAGGGCAGGCCAGGCTACATATAACAGGCCCCCTGATTATATATAGCGAGACACTAATTTTTGTAGTTGGCAAAGGAGTAATTATAAAGATGGCCAAAGGACCCAGGAAACAGTTCAGTCAGCAAAGTGTCTGTTGTGCAAGGATGGGGACCTGAGGTCAGATTGCTATCACCCACATACAATCTGGATGGTGTGGCACACATCTGTAGCCCCAACACTGGGTGGGTGAAGAGAAAGGCCAGCTGGTCTACCCAAATCAATAAGCTCCAGGTTCAGTGAGAGGCTATGTCTCACAAAATAAGGAGGAGAGCAATGGAGGAAAACAATTGAAGTCAACCTCTGTCTTCTATATAAATATGAACATACATGCACCTTCATGAATACACACACACACACACACACACGGAAAAGAAAGAAAAATGAGAAATTGAGTTACCAAGTGCTAATTTCATAGAATTCAGGATTCATTAGAAACTGCCCTAGCTCTCTGTTAGATTTACCTTAAGAACTATTCCGTTTACTCAAGAGCACACGGATGTTATCAAGTGCTGGCTGTTTGGTAGGAATCACAGTAAAGATTAGCTTCCATAGCACCACATAGCAACAGGATGGGAAGACTGGCATTGTTCCCATCTCCCACATGTGGGAAGCTAGAGTCAAGGGTTACTGGTTAAGGACCATGTGTCCAACCATTCTTTCTCCTTTATACCGTGGCCTCTAACGTACTTCTTATCTGGCATGGTTGTTGTGGATAGTTATACTTTGGAACAAACACTGCTTAGAACAAACTCAGAAATAATTGGCCTTCGGCACAGCTACTGTTACCAGCAACCGAGAATGTCTTGTCTTGAGACATGTTCTTCACGAGCCCAGGAGACTCTCTCATGTGAATACTCTCAGTGTCTACGTAGAGTTGGGTAATTCCTGGGACTCAGCCATGGAACTTTTGCTCTTATTTATCTAGTCTTGTACAGCATAATAGTTAATTTTGACAACTTGGTGGGATGTAGTATCACAATGGAAAAACACCTTTGGGTATAACTCTGATGATTTTTTTCAGAAGGTTTAACAAAGCGAAGGTCTGTGCTAAATGAGGGTAGCACCTTCCCTTGGGCTGAGATCTCTGACTAAAGATGAAGGAGAAAAGCAAGTTGAGAATTGGCATTCATCTCTCTGTGCTTCCTGACTGAAGGTATAATTTGAATGGCTGCCTCAGGCTCCTGACTGTCATGATGTAACCTCAAACAATGACACAAATAGCAACCTTTTATTCATCATTTGATTTCATCAGATATTTTATCACAGTAATGACAAAAATAACTAATACACTCAGGTTTTGCAGAGCTAATCTCATCTCTTGGATTTCTGTGTGATGTACGTGTTCCTTCGTTATCTCTAAATTAAACCACTCTTTTGAACTCCCACTGAGTATCTCAATGGAGAATTTAACACCCCAGATTTGAGAGGACAAGCACCTCAAACTTATTATGTCCAAAACTGAACTCCTGATGGCATCCATCTCAAACTTGCTTTTCCAAAGTCTCCTCCGTCTTGGGCAGTCACAGCTCCAGAATTTTAGCTGCTCAGTTATGGGCTTTTGAGTTCTCAATGACGCTTTCTGTGCAACTGTTTTCAACCCACAAACAAAATCTAATAGTCTTGCCTTCAAAATTTAGCCAGAAGTCATCTTCTCACCCCCTTTCTAAAGCCTACCTAAGTACTTTATTTTGCTCTGTTTTCCTAATTATTTAATACTGTTTAATACTTTTCTGATCTTAGTGTCACTCAGTGCAATTTTTAGCATGTTTATTATTTTATGATGGAAAGACCTTCATGAAGGGAAGAATTGCGTGTGTGCACATGTATGTGAGTGCTACGTTGTATGCATGTGTGTGTACATAAATATGTAGCTGTGCTTGAGCATATGTGGTGTGGGAGGTCCTTCTGTATATGTGTTGCTTTTATTGGTTAATGAATAAAGAAGCTGCTCTTGGCCAGGCTGGAAGAGATAAATATAGAGAGAGTAGGAGGAGTCAGAGAGACAGCATGAAGCTGGCAGAGGAGAAAGACATGAGCTGACAACTGGAACCTTGCCAGTAGGCCATGATCCTCATAGTAAAATACAAAATAATAGAAATGGGTTAACCAAGGATATAAGAGCTAATTAGAAATATGCTTAAGTGATTGGCCAACCAGTGGTTTAAGTAATATAATTTCTGGGTGGTTATTTTGGGAGTCTGGGTGGCCAGGACACGAACAAGCAGACTCCTCCCAACACATACGCACATGCTTATAGGCTCAAGGCCAATGTCAAATATCTCCCTTAATTCTTCCCCTAATTTTTTGAGACATGGTCCCTCCTTGTAACCATTCAGCTAGACTTGCTGTCCAGTCAGCTCCTAGGAGCCCCTTTTCTCCCTATTTCTCTTGCCCCAGAGCTGGGGTTACAGACATAATCTAATGCATCTGTTTGTGTGTGTGTGTGTGTGTGTGTGTGTAGGGCTGCTGAGGATCTGAACTTGGATACTCCTGCTTGTGCAGCAAATACTTGAGCCATCTCACCTACCAAAGATTTTACCTGTTTTGCTTGGTGCAGTACTGAAGTAGGATTAGGAATCTCTTTTTGGAAAAGAAAAAAGAAAAGAATGGGGAATGTATGGGATGGGATAATAGGTAGATTAGTATATCTACTTGTGAGCTATTAGATATAGACAATTTAAATTGATATAGATTCTTGTATATTGATACATATGTAAAATTATCTTTGTATTCCTAAGATAATTTATATATTGATACAATTCAAATTATATTTGTTACATTTGAGTATGCTCCTATTTCTGTTTACAACATTTGTATACAAATGTAAAGTTATTTTGCCATTTTATATATATATATATATATATATATATGTGTGTGTGTGTGTGTGTGTGTGTTTCTACCTCTGCTTAAGATATTTTGCATATTGATGAATTTTAGGATAATTTATCATACTTCACTATACATTTCTACCTCTGATCAAGATACTTATATATACATTGTTTACTTTTCCAGGTCATTGTCCTCATTGACTGCACATCTGTTTAAAGATTGTTTATTTTTATAAAGAAGTCTTAGTCTTAAAGCTATATAAGTGAATTACAGGTCAATAGTCATCCATGTGACCATACTTATAGTTAGGCTAGTCAGGTTCTCTAGATGCACAGAGATATACTTCGCCTAGATAGGCAATCTTCAAAAACTTCAAAGAACTGGAGAATACAGCAGTCAAATAACTCAGGATTCTGTTGATGTGAGACACAATTGCTCCTGGCAGCACTATTTTATTCCTGAGAGAACGTTGGGCACCAAAGACACTCCACTTGGAGCTTGTTTTTTTTTTTTTCTTGGCACACTGGCCTTTGGGCAAAAACCTGCCCTTGCTTCTACTACTGATAATATGCATGCTGTTCAAACTGGACAAGCCCAATACAGGCAAAAATGAGTGACGAACCTTGCCAAGACAGGGTAGGACAGTCTTTTGACTGCTTCTGAAACTGGTCTCTCAGTTACTCTAGGTCTTAGCCAAAGTTGGTTGCTCCAATGTTGCAAATGAGACTTTGGGTGTTTACCCAGGTAGTCATCTGTCTCTGTCATTTTTTTGCAACTTTTAGAAGTCACTTGGTTCTACTTCCTGTTTACTGAGGTATTATTTATTTCCTTCTCAGGTCTTTGATGATGTTAAAGACTTGGTGGTCATAGCTACTTTCTTCTTATAACTTAGCTAAGACATTTTTAGTATAAGACATAGGCTTTTCAGGATAGGACAACTATTGAAATAATCTCTGTTATTTCTAATTACCTTAGACTGGACTTTTAACATGTGTTTCTTGCTTGACGCTGTTCATGTTGGTTGTGGTTTTATTTTTGTGTATGCTTTTGCCCTTTCTTTTTCCTGGACAATACTTGATATTTGTTCTTATTGTATATAGTTTTCTATTAGGTTTAGAATACTCTTATTTAGACAAAAGGGGGAGGTATTGTAGGAATTGATTCAGCCAATAGCCTTTTAGGTACTGGTCCACTAGGGCATGGTCTGAGGTACTATGTGTGGACTGAAAAGTACAGCTGGAAATCATGCTTGCGTTCTTGGGTGATGGTCAGAGTTTGGTTCGCAGCTTCCAGTGCCCACAGAGGACCGTGGCTCTCTATCCTTATTGTGAGTTTTTCTCCAAATAAATATTTGTTGTTTTTTATTCTGGGCTCTCATGGACACTTCTTTGTTTGTGTCTACCCACAAGTACTGACTGGAACCTACTATCTACTTTATATAGATTTTTTTTTTTTTGGCTTTTCAAGTCAGGGTTTCTCAAGTCAGGGTTTCTCTGTGGTTTTGGAGCCTGTCCTGGAACTATCTCTTGTAGACCAGGCTGGTCTGGAACTCACAAAGATCCACCTGCCTCTGCCTCTCAAGTGCTAGGATTAAAGGCGTGCGCCACCACTGCCCGGCTTTATATAGATTCGTTATAAGAAAAATTTGTGAACCAATTTTTCAGCTTACTTATAGATTGAGATGTGTAAAGGAATGTTGGGGCTGGAGAGATGGCTAGGTGCTTAAGAACCTTTATAGCACAAATATGAGGACTATAAATCAGATCTCACCTACCTGCCAGGGCTGCTCACAAGGCCTATGCACCAGCTTCAAGAGATCTTACACCATCTTCCAGTCCCCAAGGGCATTGTCATACACATGTATACATACCACACACACACACACACACACACACACACACACACACACAGAAAAACCTGGACTCTTCATTTTAAAGGACGTTATAAGTATTTTCCATCTAAGCATCCAGAAAGTTTGACTTAATTTCCCTTCCTAATAGGCTGGGGATTACACTCAGTTATAGATAAATTATATAACTTCTTATTATAAAAGAATTACTGTAGGAAATGTAGGCTATGTAAGCAGAGAAAATACAGTTAGATAACTGCTCACACAACCACCCGGAGGCCATTAATAGTTTGGGAGTACTTCTTTCCAGATGTATTTAATTTTAGATATTTTATTTGGAAGTTTCCTCATCCACATGACAAGGACTGCAACAAACAAGCTGCAGAGCTGAGTGTGGTTCAAGCTTCTAGTACACGCCATTCGCACAGCCATAAGCACTTCCAGGGGATGTTTGGATGCTACTCTTTCCCTTTTCCAAGGAAGCAGGTTATGATTTCACATATTTAAGTTTCCGAAGCTTCCACGAAGGGGTCTCCCTTCTAAAGTGACCTCAGAATTCTCAGAAAAATCAATTTGTGGGACTTGGGGAATTCAGAGTGCCTGCTGTTTGAGTAGAGCACTAGACTAATGGGTTCCACCTCAGCTCGTTCAGGGTCAGTGTGTGTAGCTTTGGGTTGATGGCCCTTTCCAAGCTATGGCTGTCCAACTCTAAAACGCATGTGCTATTAGCCTCGGTAGTGATTACACATATTAGAGACTATAAAAGACTGGGTGTGGTGGTGCAGGTCTTTAATCCCAGTACATATGAGGCAAAGGCAGGTGGATCTCTGAGTTGGGGGCCAGCTTGTTCTATAGAGTGACTTCTAGGACAGCCAGGGGATACACAGAGAACAAAAAGATCTCTAAGGGCAGCACCAGTGTCAAAAATGATAATTGCAATTGAAGTGTGGCTGAGCTCATGTAGAAGGAGCGGCAGGCTGCTTTCCTGCCTGGCTTCTGGCTGCCTGGCTAGCTTATGCCCCAAAATAACAACACACAAACTGTATTCATTTAAACACTGCCTGGCCCATTAGTTCTAGCCTATTATTGGCTAATTCTCACATCTTGATTAACCTATTTCTAATAATCTGTGTAGCACCATGAGGTGGTGGCTTACCAGGAAAGATTCTAGCCTACATCTGTCTTGGGTTGAAGAATCATGGCATCTGACTCACTTCCCTTCTTCCCAGCATTCTGTTCTGTCTACTCCACCCACCTATGTTCTGACCTATCAAGCCAAGCAATTTCCTTATTAATTAACCAATGAAAGCAACATATAGAAAGAAGACCCACCTACATACATCAAGCTCAGGACAGCAATGCCTTGTGAGATTCAGACTCTCCATGTCCTACAAGCTCAGTGGAGAAAGGATCTCTCGCATTTTCTTATTATGAGTGTCTTAGTTAGGGTTTCTATTGCCGTGAAGCAACACCATGACCATGACAACTCTTGTGGGTGCTTTTGCATATGTTAATACAGATAAAGTTAAATGGAGACTAGAATGATCTAGCTTGTAAGCCAAGAAAACTGCTTCCTAGTTCTGTTGGTTACCTTTATGACATTGGCCAAGTGTACTCATTTGCTGAGGTTTTCTCAGCTCCATATTCTCACTCCTCCCTCCGTTTTACTGGACTTTGGGAGTTCAGTCCCATGCTCCACTGTGGTTCTCTGCATTTGCTTCCATCAGTTGCTGGATGTAGTTTCTGTGGTGACATTTAAGATAGTCGTCAATCTGACTACAGGGCAAGGCCAGTTTGGGCACCCTCTCCACTATTGCTTAGGGTCTTAGCTAGGATTTCATCCTTGTGGATTCCTGGGAATTTCTCTAGCACCAAGTTTCTTGTTAGCCCCATAATGGCTCCCTCAATGAAAATATCTCTTTCCTTGTTCTCCATCTCTGTCTCTCCCCATCTCCATTATACCATTCCCTCAAGTTCTCCTCCTCGCTCCTCTTCTCCTTCCACCTTCCTCTCTCCCCCCACCCCCACACTCCCAATTTTCTCAGGAGATCTTCTCTATTTCCCCTTCCCTGGGGGGATCTTTATATGTTTCTTTTAGTGTTCTTCTTGTTACTTAGCTTCTCTGGGGTCGTGGACTATAGGCTCCTTATCCTTTGCTTTACAGCTAGTATCCACCTATGCGTGAGTACATACTATCGTCATCTTTCTGGGTCTGAGTTAACTCACTCAAAATGGGTTTTTCATGCAAATTTCAAGATGTTATTGTTTTTAACCACTGTGTAGTAATCCATTGTGTAAATGTACTACATTTTCTTTATCCATTCTTCGGCTGAGGTGCATCTAGACCATTATGGGGATATCTGAGCTAATGGAAGCTTTCCAACTCCAGCCTGACTGTGAGGGAACCAGCCTAGGACCAAACTAGGCCCTCTGAATGTGGGTGACAATTGTGTGGCTGGGGCAGACTGTGGGGCCACTGGCAGTGAGACCAATATTTATCCCTACTGCTTGTACTGGCTTTTTGGAACCCATGATCTCTGGAGGGATACCTTGCTCAGCCTAGATATAGTGGGGAGGACCTTGGTCCTTCCTCAAAGCAATGTTGACTCCCCATGGGAAGACTTACCCTCTCTGCAGAGTGAATTGAGGGTGGGATGGAGGAAAGATGGAGGGAGCAGGAGGAGGGGAGGGAGTGGGAAATGAATTTGGCATGTAAAATAAGAAAAGATAATTTTAAAATAAATTTTTAAAATGCGTGAACTTTGACCTTTGCAATGGCAAATGCAATAACTGGTACAAGTACTTTTTGATATGAGGGCTTGTTAGCTTAGCACACCCTTGCCTTCAAGATGACAGGCTTCGGCTCTCTGTCTCTCTGGTGATAGTCGGAATTCGTTAAATCATTAAGAGTCAGTTGTTTACAGTTTAGAATGTGACAATACTCTTTGATGTTCCCTAATTATCATGCATGTTTTAAAATGAGTTCTGAATCACTTCTCTGCCTAATTAAACCTCATTGAAAATTTGTTGAATTTTAAAGAAACATTTGATTTGCAAAAATAAGTTATATATTCAGTAACCTTCAGTATTTCCCAAAACAACCAGGGGATGTTTTAAAGCACAGTAAGGTAAAGTGGATGGGAGATGTCCTGAACTAAATGGAGCAAAATTTGGAAAGCAAAACTTTCAAACTGCTCTCTTTGTGCTCATAAATTCCTGCTGATAATATTTACCCTGCCATCCTAATGGTCATTTGCTCTCCTATTTAAAAGTCTATAAATATCTGTGAACCTTAAAAATCAGTTAAATTATTATCATTTTTGGTGAATTCATCAGAAAAAAATGGTGGACTTTTTGTTTTTTATTTACTTTTTAAAGATAAATATAGAGGTATATCTCTATACAAGGATGACAGCCACTCCATGTTTATGTCTTCCTATTGCTAACTAAATGTCGCTACAGGCGCTCATTTGAGGACATATACACCTTAGAGTATGTCCTCACAATAAGGCAGATCTACAGATGCTGGTGTACATTGGTAGAAACACTTGAGTGCCCCGTGCCTCATTTCTTATTGCCTTGAAAAAAGCAACTGAAGGGTGAAGCTCCCAGTTCTAGGTTAGTCTGTCATCGTGGGGAGCAGAGAGCAATGAGCTAAGACATGTGTGCTCATACTTAGCTTGTGTTCTGCTTTCCCTCCCTCCCTCCCTCCCTCCCTCCCTCCCTCCCTCCCTTCCTCCTTCCCTCCCTCCCTCCTTCCCTCTCTCCCTCCTTCCCTCCCTCTCTCCCTCCTTCCCTTCCTCCTTCACTTGTCTCTCTCCTCCCTCATCTCCTTTTACTTAGTTCTGAGCCCAGCCCATGAAATGGTGCCGCTCATATCTGAGGTGGACCTTCCACTCCACTTCAACCCAGTTTTTAAGGTAATCTCCCTCAGACAAGCCCACAGGCTGACCTAATCTAGAGGAGCCCTAATTGAGACTCCCCAGGAACGTCTAGAATGCATCAAAGTTATAACTTAATACACATTTTCTGAGAAGGTCTCTTGCAAATATATGTATGTAACATCTATACATACAAATGGGGTAGGAAATGACAGGTTAGTTTTGAGTACACCGATGAAAAGACGCTTGTGAAGGGTCACATTTGTGTACTTCTGAGAGACAAGCTTTACAGTATTGCACCAGGTGAAAAGAGGGCTCCACTCACAAGCATATGGCGTGTACCCGTGTGTGTACTCTCTCTGTAAAATTACACAGGAGGTCAGGCTTAGTGGTTGGTGCATCACCAAGAAGTTTATATTTTTATTTTGTAGACTTAATTTTTAGAACAGCTTTTAGGCTGATAAGAGAATTATGAAGATGAAAGATTTCCGATAAACCTTCTGCCCTCATATATACATATATAGCCTCTTCTGTTACCAACATTTTCCACCATAGAAATGCATTTATTCTACTAGACGAACCTGCAGAGACCAATAATCAACACAACTCACCAGTATTCACTCTTGATGCTGTGTATTCTAGTCTGCGGCCTAAGGATTTCAATCAATGTATAATAGCATGAGTACATTGTTATAATATCAGAGTATTTTCACGATTTAAACTTCTATGGAATTCATAGCACCTATAATGGCAGCACTGGCGAGCTGGAGGCATGAGGACCATCAGTTCTGTCTCGTTCGTATCTCCTCTGTGTTCAACATCCTTCTATGCTCCTATTTTCTCCTTTCATCCCTGATCTTTTATTGCTGTCATAGCAACTGTTTTCCAGGATGTAATATAGTTATAATCACACAGTATACAGACTTGCCAGATTAGCTTCTTTCATTAGTAATATGCAGTTATACTTCCTTTGTGTCTTCTCATGGCTTGATGGCTGGTTTTTTTCTTAGCACCAAAATCCATTCCATCCTCTGGGGGAGCCTTGTTTGTTAACCCACATAGCTAATAAAAATCACCTTGGTTTTGCTCATGTTTTTGCAATTGTAAATACAGCTGTTTAAAACATCTCTGCGAAAGTTTTGGAGTAGTTGAAAGGTTCTGATTTCTCTGGCAACTACACCAGAACTCAGTTGTTGGATCTATGACACGCCAGAGTAGATTTTAGTGTTGTGTTAGCTTCTAATCTGACTTGAAAAGTGGCTGTATCACCGTATAAAATGATGGTATGGAAGCTCCATGGTATGGTTAAGGGGAAGATTTTATATGTGAGAGAGAAAAGCCAGAGGCATTTGGAAGAGTCCAGAGCAGAGAGAGAAAGAAGTACACTGAACATGGCCAGTAGACTGGTATGGCCAGGGCTGTCTGTGAGAGAGGGGAGACTATCAGGGAATAAAGGAAAGAGAGGAAAGAATTTAGCGAGAGGAGCAAGGAGCATATATAGATATAGGCATGCATATATATATATATATATATATATATATATATATGAGAGAAAGAGAGAGAGAGAGAGAGAGAGAGAGAGAGAGAGAGAGAAAGAGAGCAGTGAGAATAACAGGGTTATAAGAAGAATGAGTAGCTGTGTGAAGGGAAGCCTTCAATCTGTCTGGAGTTTAGGGTAGCAGAAGAGGTGAGAAGGGCAGGATGCTAGCATGGACTTTGAAATGTGTAACAGGTACTTGTGACACTGAAGGACCCTGGAGGCTAGCATGAACTTTGATATACTAATAGGTACCATGGTAGCCATATGTCCCTTCTGCCAGAGGTAAGGGAAATGACTCCTTTTGGTGGAGGGAAACTGACTTTTCCAATTTCTGTGTCTTTCATCTAATTGCTAGAAGTCCTCCTATAGTCCAGGCTGAGCCCATTTCTTTCTATTTGGTCTGCCTTTTGGAGTTCGGGAATTAGTTTCTTCTGGACCTGACAGTCGTTGCCAGCAGTGAATGAGAAACAGGCTGCTCCACACTCTGCCAGCACTTGGTGCAAATAAGACTGGACAAGAATCAATTTTTCTTTGTTTTGATAAAAAGTTCTTTAAGACACAATCGAGTTGGTAAGATGCTCAGATAAACTAATCAAACAAGGCACAAAATGCCGAATAAATGCTAGTGGAGAGATACAAGGCAGACAGGAATCACGAGGAAGTCCCTTTAGCTCTGTGGGATTACATTTGAAAACCTGGAAGAGAAGGATATCTTTTATATAAAAACATATACTATACCCAGCCCCTTAGCGGAAATCACAGATGTTTTCAACAAAACAATGTTCAAAACAAAGACAAACAGGACAGTTTTGGGCCTCTATTTCTAGGCAGCTAAACACAACGTGTTCAGAGAGTCCATGCTATTAAAAAGGGAGCATCACCCCAAATTATTTCTATGATGTTAACATTATATTGATTTTAAAAAGAGAATTTATAAAGAAAAGGGGATATTACAGGTCAATTTGACATAAATATTAATGTCAAATTGACAAATACATTCTAGCAGTAAAAATTTAGGTTAAAACATTGCAATTTTGGACACCTAATTAAAGAATTAATCACAGATCTATATTTAAATATTTCAAAATTGGAGGATCCAATTAGCAAAATGACTTCGTTTCCATTAAAATAAAATAGACACATCACAAAACTCGACGATATTTTCTTTTCTTCTTCTTTTTTTTTTTTTTTTTGGCTTTTTGAGACAAGGATTCTCTGTAGCTTTTGGAGCCTGTCCTGGAACTAGCTCTTGTAAACCAGGCTGGCCTCGAACTCACAGAGATCCTCCTGCCTCTATCTCCCGAGTGCTGGGATTAAAGGTGTGCGCCACCACCTCCGGCTCAACAATAATTTTTGACAGAAATGGTCAAACACGGTGTGGTGGCTTGAAGAAGAATAACTTTCAAAGGCACATGTATTTGAATGCATGGTCACCAAGGAGTGGCACTCTTAGGAGGTGTAGACTTATTGAAGTAGTATGGCCTTATTGGAGGAAATGTATCACTGGGGAAGCACAAGCTAGGTCCAAAGTCTCATTCTTTCTTCTCGCTGCCTCCTGATCCAGATGTGGAAAGCTCAGCTACCTCTCCAGCACCACGTATATCTGCCTGCGTGCTGCCATGCTCCCCACCTTAACGATAACAGACTAAACCCCTGAATGCAAGCAATCCCCAATTAAATGCCATCTTTTATAAGAGTTGCTGTGGTCATGGCATCTCTTCACAGCAATAGAACTAAGACAGAGGAATATATGAGAATCTTTGAAATGTTCAGTTCAGCCCGGGGAAACAACCCGGTGACTAAATGGGAAACACTTGAAAGTCAACTCTTTAGAAAACTCAACTCACCAGTCCACTGTTGCTTTGTAATGGAGGTAACCTTGGATTTGCAAGAGGTAAGTTATCCATTAGAAAAGAAATGATAAGTCTTACCATGTCTGTACAAATGAATACTGTATAGCAAGCCATAGGATGATGAAGGTCTTCACTTGGGGGAATGTCAAAAACATGATATCCAGCAGCAGTAGTGAGCAGCTGATCTCCAAAGAGACAAAAGATATAGAGCTGGTCAGAGTAGCTACTTTCACAAGATGGTAAGGGAAACACTTTAGATGGTGCACAGGTCATAGTCCATTTCTCAAGCTGATGAGCAATGCATATGGCCTCCCTTTTCAGCTGTTTTTAAGCTAAACACCCATTATTTCTATGTGGTATTTTTTTTTACCATTAAAGCAAACTATTTTTGATATATTTTTCTTGTAATTTCTTTGTTTTTGTTTTTCGAGACAGGGTTTCTCTGTAACTTTGGAGCCTGTCCTGGAATTAGGTCTTGTTGATTAGGCTGGCCTTGAACTCACAGAGATCTGCCTGCCTCTGCCTCCCGAGTGCTGGGATTAAAGGTGTGCCCTGTGTGTCTCTCCTGAAGCTGTGCTCTTGGTCGAAGAGGATGACCCCTGCCCCCCAATGGAGGAGGACCAGTCTTCAGTCAAGGGTATTCAAGTAACCGCACTCCTTTCTAGAACTTCTAAACAAGCTCTCAAAGTCCTTGCAATCTTTTAAAAAAGCAGAATAGTACAATTTTACAAGTTGCAAACAATTGATGTATTATCATATCTTTTGAGTGATATATTCTTTTTCATCTTGTATTTCTTTTAATGGTAACACATTTCTTTAAGAAACACAGAGGTTTTTGTATTTTAGACATGTAAAGTCTGATTTCATTAATAACATCTCTGTGGTATAAGGTAACATATCCCTTTGTTCATCCAGACTGATCTATTGTTGTTCCCAAAAGGTGGTTCTTGACCATAGCCTCAGCTCGTCTGTGTTAGAAATGAACATGACTGAACTGCTTCCCATGCCTAGTGAACCGGGAGCTTTGATCCATGGCCTAGCAATGTGTGATTTCACAGGCTGGTCAGATATTCTGCTCTTATTTGAGAATGGCTGTTGTAGAGTCTTTATATCATACAATCATTATATATGGATCTGTAGTGAGATTTCATTTGTATTTTAATAAATAAAGCTTGCCTGAAGATCAGAGAGTAAAACAGCCTCGCTGATCAGCCTTACAGACCAGGTAGTGGTGGCACACACCTTTAATCCCAGTAGCCACACTAGTTTGCCATAGAAACTGGGCAGTAGTTGTGTATGCCTTTAATTCCAGCACTAGAGGGGAATATAAGATGGGAGGAGAGAGCTCTCAGACAGTCTCATTCTGAGATTCCTGGAGGCAGGATCACCATTTCAGATTGAGGTACAGGTAAGACTCAGTGGCTGGCTGTTATGCCTCTCCAACCTTCAGGATGAACCCCGATATCTGTCTCTGTGTTTTTATTAATTGAGCTATATAGATTTATTTATCTATATATGTGTGTGTGTGTGAAGAATACTTCATAGAACCACAACCAGTATGTTCTGTTAAAAAATATATAGAGAGACATATAGTATCCAATATTTTCTCTTTTATGGCCATTGATGAACAATTCCTAATTCCAAAATGAAAATAGTCTCATTCTGTTAAGTATCGTATGAAATACTCTCTAAGGAGAACTTTCTCTTACGTGCCTTTTGAAATCCAGTGTTCCTAACAATTTCAGAGCTACTGAGAAGTTCAAAGGGTGAAATGAAAACTCACTTTTCTTAGATTTCCAGCTCTTGAGTCTCTGCAGCACTTGTTAACGTTCCTCTCTATATACTAGTACTTACAGGTCTGTATGCATATGCACGCACATATGTTTGAAAGCAACTTACCGAAATCATGGCACTTTACTACTAAATACTTCAGTCTGACTTTCCCAAGAAAGAAATAATCTCCTTTTAAACAATCCCAGTAATGGAATATCAAGTAGATAATATCATATGTAGAACAGATCTTACATTCATGTTGTTCCTCCAGTTGTCTCCTAAATGTCCTTTATCATAGTTATTTTGATCTCTGATATTATATAATATATATGGTGTATATGGGTTTTTTGTTTGTTTGTTGTTTTGGTTTGGTTTTTTTTTTGAGACAGGGTTTCTCTGTGTAGCTTTGGAGCCTGTTCTGGAACTTTCTCTAGACCAGGCTGACCTCAAACTTACAGAGATCCAATTGTCTATCTATGACTCACAGGTACTGGTATTAAAGGTGTGTACCATCACCGTCTAGTGGTTCTTTTCTGTTTTGGATTGGGCTTCTTTATATGGCTCTGAATGGCTTGGAACTCACAATATAGACCAAATTGACCTTGAACTCATGCCTCTACCTCCCGAGTTATGGGAATAAAGGCATGCACCATCATGCCTGGAGTCTCTTTTTGCCATGACTGTTATTTTTCAAGGCTTTGGCTCCCATTGCTTTAGGGAACTATTCATATGTTGAATCTTTGATAGTTTTCTCATGATTATCTGTAGATTAAAGATTTTAGTGAGAACCCTATATAAATTATGTGATATATTTTTAATGGCATCACTTCTAGGGTAATATCACAATGAACTGTTGCATTACTAAGGATGCTGGATTTGATCACCTCATGAAAAAGTTTCCCACTGGAAATAAGAAAAGCTCATTTTATGAACAAGATTTAACTTAGTTTAATTAATGGTTATAGTGAAAAACGTATACTCCCATTGTTGTATACAGACTGTAGCTTTGCAAACATTAATATACACAGAACACTACCAACTGTTTCCCCAAGTCATCACTCAGGGTACTCTTTCTTGTTAAAAACAAAATGAAAACCCTGCAGCTAAAGCTTCTCTTTCTGCTCCTTTATCACCATTAAATGGATGCCTATTAACGTGAGCATTTACAGCCTCTTTTGTAAAAACAGCTATGTAATTATTTCAGGCTCTCAGGATAAAAGAAAGGGAAATTTTACTTATTTAGTCTCAGAATATATATACAGTGTGCACTTCTGTACATACACACATATCTACTATAGTCAGCCTTCAGAGGAAATAATTTCTTTCTTCTTGAATTCTCAATATTCAAAACCAAAATTCTTTCCTTTGCTCTGTATATGTTTCAAGCAAATTTTGTTATGACTAGAACGGAAGGCCAGCTTTGTGTATATTGTTGCAGTTGGTACGGGAAAATGAATCCCTCATTCCACGTGGGGCATTGGAAGACGCCCCAGCTCTTGCGTTACTTTGATGTCTGAGTACTATTCTTTGGCTATTTTATTAATCCCTTCATTTCAGATGTGAGTTTATTTTGATTTCCAGTTCAGCCCTACTTTTCCCTTAGTTGTTTTTCGTGACTCATCTTTCTCTTCTGTACTTTCTAAGTGCTCTGCCCATACACACATATGTGTGTGAGCATGTGCTCTCCTACATGGGGTAGGAAGCTACTGCCTTCCAGCTGAATTGCCTAACAAGAATTCTTTTGAATTAATACCGCATTCAAATATTTGGTGTATTAGAGAGACTAATGAGATATAAGCCTGGTTCCTAACTATCCTTAATAATATTGTAGCGAGCTGCATGGAATCACACCTGATGGAGATGTATAATCAACTCCTATGGCTAAAGTCTGACTTATGCCTGATCACGCAATGATCATCAGCTGCTTGCATATGCGTGGGCCTATGGGCAGTGCCCACCTGGCAATCCTGGATTGGCAGCCCATGCCTACTTAAGGGCTGGGAGAGGTTTGCCCGGGGAGAGAGGTCAAGAGGAGAGGGAAGGAGAGAGAGAGAGAGGAGAGAGAGAGAGGAAGGAGGAAAAGGAGAAGGAGATAGATTGCTGTGAATAAAGTCCTGAAAACAGCTGCAAGAAGAGCTCCGGGTGTTGCGTTTTTCCTTGCTGGTCGAGGGCTGAACGCGACAAATATAAACTATTAATCTCTATAATTAATCTTCATGGGACTCATATAAGTAAAGACTATTTGTTTGACCCTCTTGCTTCATTGTTTTTAGTTTAGATATTTATTTATTTAGATTTCATGGGTGTGGGTGTTTTGCCTGAGTGTATGTCTGTGTACCATGTGTGTACCTGGCATCTATGGAGATCAGAAGAGGGCACTGAATTCCCTGGAACAGATGGTTGTGAGCTTCCCTGTGGGTGGTGGGAACAGAACCTGGGTTCTCTGGCAAAGCACCAAGTACTTTTAATTGCTGATCTGTCTGTCTCTCCCACCCACCCCTCATTCTTCTGTGCTATGGCAAAAGACCGTGACTAGAGCTGAGTGAAGGAAACCATCACACCTGCTTCTTCTAAGTGGGGAGCCTTCCTGCCTCCACCCCTGAGGGCTCCTTTCACTCTTCTTCACCATCCTGTAGTCTATCCTGTGGTCCTTTGGGCGTAGTTTCTAAGTTTTTAGACTGACTTTTAAAATTATAAGCCAAACTATTTTTTTTTAGCTGGAGGATATTAGAATGTTATTTTCAAGTTGAGTGTATGACTTGGCTCCCGATACTAGCTCTTCATGCCCCATCACAATCTCCTCCACGGCCATGAAAAAGGAAATGTAGCAGGAAGTGATTCGAGGCCACCGCTACTGTGGGATGGTCGTGGTGGTCTGAGGAGTGGTTTCCTGGAATTTAGTGCCAGAAGTCAAGTGTGGTGGGGTTTGGAGATGAGATGTGAATCTGAGTGGGCCCTGACTCACCCACCTGATGTCTCAGTACCTTACCAGTAGGTTGGAGAGAAGGTGGGTGTGTGGAGCCAGTTGGGATGTCCACAACACTTAGAAGTCCTCAGATTCCAAAAGGGAGCTTCATTTCTTGCCTTCAGCAGCCCTTTTGGTGGGGCTTGACTACATAATCCTGTGGTGTTTGCTCAGGTCCCAGTGGGTCAGCCTGCTCAAGCGACGTAGACTGATCGAAAGACTCCTGGATAGTTTAACCCATAAACTCCTTGGTTTCCCACAGCAGTAAATAACTTTGCTTTCTATGATTGTGAAGGATATATAGACTTTTATTTTCTGAGTTGAAAAATATATTCATTTATAAGCATTTTCTAGACTTATTTATTCCTCAGGAAGAAAAGCTGATCACTCTTCAAGTCATATTTTTTAAAAGAACCATACTCTTTAAAAGTATTTTTATATTTAGCAGTCTCTTAATTCCTTAAAAAGTCTTTCACAAAGAGCTATAAAAATAGTCTGACTTCTACCAACATATTTCTGTCTTTAAATGTTTCTTCTGTAGTTGAAGTCATTACTTATTAAAAAAAAAAAACTTTGTTTTTGCTTAGAACAAAAATCCATTGTCAACAAAATGCCTCAGAAGAATACATCCCTTTGTTTGTGTTTAGAAGCTTAGTTTATTCTGCAGAAAAGATGGTCTGACATGGCCTATCAACACACTGGTAAACAAGATATTGAAAAAAGTAGGTCTTCATTATTAACCATTGCCTTTTTACCAAACAGAAAATCATGTGTAAGCAATAAATATTGAGATTAGCATATTCCTTCCTTAGAACTTAAAAATTAGAATTATCTTGTTTTGTCAACAATTTGCTCATTAGACAGAGACAGAGACCCACATTGGAGCACCGGACAGAAATCTCAAGGTCCAAATCAGGAGCAGAAGGAGAGAGAGCACGAGCAAGGAACTCAGGACCACAAGGGGTGCACCCACACACTGAGACAATGGGGATGTTCTATTGGGAACTCACCAAGGCCAGCTGGCCTGGGTCTGAAAAAGTCTGGGATAAAACCGGACTCTCTG
This sequence comes from Microtus oregoni, assembly GCF_018167655.1. NCBI lineage: Eukaryota > Metazoa > Chordata > Mammalia > Rodentia > Cricetidae > Microtus > Microtus oregoni. Next base: position 4,184,446 of record NW_024543085.1, read on the forward strand.
AACATAGCGGACAATGAGGAATACTGAGAACTCAAGAACAATGGCAATGGGTTTCTGATCCTACTGCACGTACTGGCTTTGTAGGAGCCTAGGCAGTTTGGATGCTCACCTTACTAGACCTGGATGGAGGTGGGTGTTCCTTGGACTTCCCACAGGGCAGGGAACCCTCATTGCTCTTCGGGCTGAGGAGGGAGAGGGACTTGATTGGGGGAGGGGGAGGGAAATGGGAGGCGGTGGCAGGGAAGAGACAGAAATCTTTAATAAATAAATAAATTTAAAAAAAAACAATTTGTTCATTATACGGGAAGGGGTCATTCATCATGATGTGATGGTTTAAAGGGAAGAGAAAATAAATTTAGAGGGTAAACTGGGAGGCTGATTCGTGAGTCACTTTTGAACCACACGTGAACTGGTTTTAAGTCACTCAGCTTGTGTGATGACTGACTGGATGGGCAATGACCTAGGAGACAGACACACCCGGAGGATGTTTCCAGAGACACTTGACTTGGGAGAAAAGATCTACCCTGAATGTGAGTGACGCCATCCATGGGCCAGGGTCTATAATGAAGAAAGAGAAAAATGAAAAAGGAGTCGAGCGCCAGCAACCATGTCTGTCTGCTTCTGGCCATGAGACCATTCTCTCTCTACCTTCCTGCCCCACAGCTGGAGCTGCTCTCGTCACCACGTTTTCCCTGCCGTGACTCGCTGCATCCTCACACTGCAGCCTGAAATAAACCTTTCCTTCCACTAGTTGCTTTCAGCAGGAATTTTGTTATAGCAATTATAAGAGTGCTAAGGAGAGGGTATTGAAGGTATTGGAATTACGCAAAGCCTACATTCTAGAATGATTCCAATGCAGCTGCTGCCCAATGGCAGCACTCACCTTAGTGGCTACGCTATCAAGAAGTCAACTCATGATTAATAGTTCCTTTAAGCCACTGAGTTTAGGGAAGAGGTGATTTCATGAAACGTCAGATGTGCGTGCGTGCCTACCCTGTGCAAGACATAGTGTGACTGAGTAGCTGGGCTTAGATACCACACTGCATGAGAAAGAGAAAACGTGCTGAGCATAAGGATTTGTCCCCCATTGCCCTCTTATATATTAGTTTAGTTAGTTAGTTAGTTATCTCTCTCTATAGTCCTGGCTGCCCTAGAACAGACTTTTTAGGCCAGGATGGCCTTGAACTCACAGAGATCCTCCCGGTTAACCTCGACCTGCTGGGATTAAAGGCGTGGACCACTACACCTGGCTTCCCTCGGCCTTCTGACTGCAGTTGCCTCAACCTCCTGCTGCCAAGATGAACTTCACCCCGGGACCTGTCAGTCAAAAATAACTCTCCCAAGTATTTTATCCTAGCAACGGAAATGATAGGAAGTAGAGGATGCCCGTGTTCTGTATATTGGAAGAATCTCAAATAAGAAGTAAATTCTCCACCCCCCAAAAAATGGGTCAGGGACTGAGGCCTGCTTTTCCCAAAGGAAAGATGGGCATTCTGATGAATCTGAGGGCTAAGCTCAGGTTAGACCTGTGGATGCCTGCAACAGAACCACATGAAGTCATTTTAGATGTCACATAACCCCAAGAGTAGAGGACAAAACAGTTGTTAGAACCCACTGTGCAGCGTAAAGGACGTCTCACCACAGTTTAGTGAGATAGATCTAGACTGTATTACAGTGAGTCCAGCTATTCTTCAAAATTATGTCATGTATACATCATAACACAAACTTACACATACACATCAGACCTTCTAGAGCCTAAATTATCGTCACTAATCATTCAGTGTTAGCTGTGAGAATAGCAACATCTCATTTAGCCTGATTATTTCACACAAAACATATTATGAAAAACCCTGAAATTATTTCCTTAGTCTCCCCTAAGGCAGAGAGAGAGAGAGAGAGAGAGAGAGAGAAAAGAGGCCATTGCCAAAGTTTCTGAGGTCATCAGAGCGAAGAAGGGGGTGAAAGGTCTGTTCCTGGGCTGGCACAGGGAAGTATGCAGGTATTGATACAGTTACAATGAGAAGAGACCTTAGTAAGCTGGTGTGCGCCTATCATTTTGCAAGGATGGATGCAGTAGGTCTGATAAATGAAGTGTCCACTCAGGAGCCAGGAAACATCACATTAAACAGTAACCCGCCAATAGCATGACCACATCCATGCAGCAACTCAGGTCCTCTTTGTACTGCGGCGACAGACTGCAGTGTAGCAAAGGCAAGTTTGAGTGGGTGAACATTGTGAGGCGGTGGCCAGTGTCTGGAGGGAAGATGGCGGAAACCGCAACACCCTGACACATGGAATGCACTGCACAGGACTTCGTAAGGGGGCAGGCCTCTGCAAGGTGGGGCCCCCTAAAAGAGGGACCAGCGATGGAGGGGGGACTGGCAGCAACTGTGAAGCATGTCCACTGCATATTTTTCTTTTGAAACAGGTTTCCCTATGACTGAAGTCTACTGGAGTGGGCATAAAGGAGTTTCCACAGCATTAGAGAACATCGCTTGAAGGAAGGGGGCAAGGTAAGCGGTTTATGGTACTAGAGAATCCAACATACTCAGTTACATAGGACTTGGGATTTAGGTTTTTAAAATGACTTTATTTACTTGTGTGTAAATGTGTTTGTGCACCAGCACACTCTTGTGGAGGTCAGTGGATAACTAGAGAAAATCGGATATCTCCTTTCACCGTGTGGGAGCTGGGAATTGAATTCCGGTCATCAGGCTTGTTGGCAAACACCTTTACCAGCTGAGCTACTTCAGTAGCCCAGGAGTTAGGATTTGATGGATGTTTTCAGGTACACTATCGTAAACGATCCTTGAACTGAGCATTTCGGTTCAAATCATATATGTTGCATGAACTCACTTGTTAATCTGAATTGTCTTTTTATTTTTATTTATAAATATTTGCTGAATATTTATCATGTGCCGGGTTACAGATGTCATTATGATCAAAAGAAATAAATCTGTGTCCTTGCGGACCATAGAGAGATCCTTGTGTTTATAATTGGGTGGGTATCTGGCTACCTGGACCTTAAAAACTATCAGGCTTTTTGTTGTTAGTGGAATTGGCTTTCTTTTAGAAGATCATCCAAAGACAAGCTGGAGAACATACATCAATGAGTGTGTATCTGGAAAACTTAATATTTAGAGGAAGTGGATGTGGGAAGTGCCAGCAAGGCTGAGGTCTTGAATTCAATTCTATCCCAGTGGAGTTCGTTATTCTTGAATAGATTCGCTGTAACTGGACTTAATTCATGGGTCTGTGCTAATAGTCTCTGATAGCTCCCTGATTCTGTTTTATTATTATTACCAAATTTATGTTACCATTCAGGAGCTAGGGTTACACCGTAGGATTGTTCTGAAAGCCAGACCGAAGGTTTTCAGACATATAAGACCCAGGAATGTGAAAAGCCGACCCCAGTCTCCTGGAACTAAATAAATCCACAACCCGGCTCAGATCTGCAAAACCCAGCAGGCAGAGCATATGGGGAACAGGCCAAGCACATTTCCCAGACCTGCAAAGTAAGCAGTGATCAGCCTCCAGCAGAGAGGCTTTGGTTAAATTCCACCAGGAAGAAGCCAGCCGGGACCGACAGCCCAGCGAGACCTCAAATGAAGGAGCTGCGAAGCTCCAGCTTGACTCATTCACTGAGCTGAACGCGGTGCCTAAGAAAGCGCACAGAGTAACAGGGTTTGATAACAGCAGGCAGATTTTACCCAGACTCAGCCATTTTCAGTTGCCGATGTTGGACTTCAGCAACAGGAGCTGGCAGAGTTAGTGAAAGTATGTCTGTGACAGTAAGGGCCACTACACGCCACATGCAAACATTTTATCAAAGATTTCGGAGTAGTCTTTTATCCCATCTTCTCCATCATTATTTTCACTTTGTTCAAGTCTTCATTTTTTTTTGTGTGCTTGTGTGATTATGAGTGTATGCGTTTGTCTGTGCATGTATGTACGTGTGTGCATGTATATATGTGTGCATGCATGTGTGTGCATTTATATGTATGTGCATGTGAGTATGTATGTGTGCATGTGAGTATGTGTGCGTGTCTATATTTTGCAACATATGGGAACCTTCTAAGGTTAAAGAACACAGCATCACAAAGTGACTTCATATAATAAAATAAAATATTATTGAAAGCAATTTATGATATGGTGAGACCTATGCTCTTTTCTTAATATATTAAATAACAATATCCAAGGGTGAATATAGAATTTGCATCATTTCAAAATATAGATGAGAATAAAAGATATTTCTGAGGTGCAAGTGATATGCCAGCTTTTAGACCAACCAATACATGAAACTTCTACCTGTGGCCTCTAACAAGGGAGGCTCTCTGCTTCCTTCTGCTATAGCAATGAGTTATGATAAGTTCAACATATTTTTCTGTTTTGTTTTAAAGAAAGGGCCATACTATGTGGCCCAAGCTAGCCCTGTACCCACAATTCTCCTGTCTCAGCCTTTCAAGTACTGGGATTCTAGGTATACATCACCATGCTAAGTTCCTTTATCTTTCAACCTGCACATAATCTTGTGGATTAGAGACTGCACATGCTCTGTTCTGTAGACAAGAGGGAAAGTTTCCACCCTGCACACCTCCTCCTCGTTTATATTTGGAATATGGCACTTCATTTATTTTGCTTTTCCAATCGCCGGGGTGCTTTTGTCTGATGAGCCACTGTAGTCCTTCCATTCTCTGCTAGCCTAACTCTGTCGTCCTTGACTTCCCAGAGCAACACCCCGCCCAATGCAAAACCTTAACTCACGTGACTGGTCCTAGAGCAACAGTAGGGGGTTAGGTTCTATGGCAAGGTTCAGCTTCTCCAAGCCTTTATTTCTTATTTGAATTTGAGTGTTTGGCTACACGAGGCTTAATATTTTCCCTACTCTTTCCTGAGTTGATCATTTAGGTGTTAATCAGTCTTCTAGAACAATTTCTCTGAGGTATCAGATTAAGTGAGCATTTCCTCTGAATTTTGCTACAGGAATCAGTGCCTTGGTATTCATCCAAAATCTATCCGTCCACTCATTTAGCAAGCATTTTTTGAGTTTTGTGGTAGGAGAAGTGGGCACTCAAGTTTCCCCGTAAAGTGGGAAAATGTTAGATTGCATGACTGTTATATGACTGTTATGGACTGAATTGTGCTCCGCTAAATTCCTGTATTTAAGCCCTACCTTCAATATGACTGTGTTTGAGAACAGGGCATTGAGGGAGGTAAGTGAAGTTAAATAAATTCATAGAGTAAGACTTTATTATTCTGGAGAAAACATTATCACAAGAAGAGAAAGAGACACCTGGTATGCCCATGGAGGCAGAGGGAAGCTGTGTAGGCAGAAAGACCTCAGGAAAACATCAGTCCACTAGCGCCTTGACCTTTGGTTTACAGACTCCAGAACCGTGAGGACATAAAACACCTCACTGTGGTTTAAGCTTCCTAGCCTCTGGTGTCTCTCATTGCATCTCTAGCAGCCGGAACAATGGCAAAGGGGAAACCAGGTGTGGAAGGCAAGGAGGTTGCTGGGTGGCTAACCTTGACTCCTCAAGATCAGCTTTGGGCCTCTAACCTCTAGAACTGAAGATAATAAGATTATGATGTTTTAAGAACTGATAATTTGGGTTGGACTGTGGTAGTGCACGCCTGTATCCCCAGCACTTAGGAGGCAGAGGCAGGTGAGTCTCTATGAGTTTGACGCCAGCCTGGTCTACAGAGTTCTAGGATAACCAGGACTATAGAGAAGCCCTATCTCAAAAAACAGAAAACAAACAAACAAACAAGCAAAAAATTGATAATTTGGGAGTGAGGTATAGCTCAGCAGTTCAGCACATGTTTAGCATACACAAAGCCGTATGTTTAATCCTCCGCGAGGAAGAAATAAAAAAATAAAATAAAAAAATGACAAGTAATATTTAATTGTGTCAATTTGTCATGGTGACAGGACTACAATGAGCCAGGTTTTCACAGAGATATGATGGTGCTATCTACTCAGGTCATATTCTACCACAAACCGCAAACTTCCTGTGATGAGAAGCACCATGCCTCATTCTATTGCAAATTCGTTTAAAAATGGGTAAAAACAAAGAAAAAGCATAGTCTTTATTACGCTGCGGTCTCCCCGAGGTTCCTTCATACCCCATCTCTCTGTTTCATACTTGGAGGCACGGTGATTGCTCCGGGCCCACCCACATAATGCAGAACGTCCCCTCCCCCACTAGTAGCCAAGCAATCTCCCTTCCCTTGAGTCTGTGAGCTCATGATTAATGATCCTCTTTGGAAGCAGTTTCTAGCTTAAAACACTGTTTCCAGATGTGGGCTGCACACAGCAGAGGTGAACACACCGTTATCTTTGTGACCAGTAAATAATGCTGCGTGGACTCTACTTCCTTTGTAGGGAGAGGAAAGCCATTTATTAATCATGTTTACCTTACAATCTGTTCTTATATTATAAAAGTATATTAGATTGACCTTTTTAGTGCCATACTTTTAAAATTGATTGAGTCCAAAAGGGCAGAATTCATTTATCCCTTTCCAATGTTATTGTATTTGCATTTTACTTTCTTTTCTGCCTAATGAACTAATTCACAATTGCGATTCCGTCATATAAAATGTGAACAGTTTCCTCTTGATTAAATTCAACATTTATTGAACGAAGTGCGTAGCATTGCACTAGATGAATTGGGTCATCTGTAAAATTAATATCCTGTGTCACTATATGTGATTCTAAGGTTGATGAATTGGGCAGAGTTAAAATGAGAGCCCTTTCTATAAAATGTAGAGGATTCATTCATCAACACCTTCTGGGCACTGTCGGGTGTGAGCTCGCCTCACCGCACAACCTTATACAGTCTCCGTTTCTTCACCTCGCTCCTTGTCCTGAAACTTAGCCAAACACCTTTTGGAAATCCCGATGAATTACACTGCTATTCCACATCCATGGAGTCATATATTTTAACAAGGAAATGAGCTTAGAGTCGATACACATGTACCTGCTAGAACCCAGTGCTAAGCTCCGAGCGTTACGTCAGAGCATACATCTGTCCCTCTCTGATCCTTTTAGAGGTTTTTCTCTTTTCTTTTCTTTTCTTTTCTTTTCTTTTCTTTTCTTTTCTTTTCCCTTCCCCTTCCTTCCTTCCTTCCTTCCTTCCTTCCTTCCTTTCCTTTTCTCTCTTTTTGGAATAGAATACTAGCAAATGAGAATTAAAATATATGAAAAAAATAAAATTGGACTTTACATTATTTTCATTTCAAGAGGAGAGTGGTCATGGCTAGTGAAACTAATATACAGAAACAAAACGATTGACAGAAGAGGGTTTCCAAGGGAGATTTTTGGCAAGACAAGTGAAGAGTTGTATTTGTGGAGTTGTGAATGTCCAGGCAATCACCGCAGGTCTAGTCTCAGAGCTCAGCAGAAGGCAGTTTGCTGTGCTGGCTGAAGATGTGTTAGCAGGGAGGCCCTTTCCCTGCCTGCCTCAGCCGCTGGGGAAGTGAGGGCAGCTCTGCGGAATGTGCTGAACTTCTCAAGAGGTGAGTTTCCAGCTCTCAGCTAAGTTAATTAAAATGTCTTCAATGTGTGTGATGTTCTTATTTCTAAGCCTTATGGGTTAAAGAATTGGCTGACGTAATGTTCTGACGAGCAGGGTGGTGAGAGAGAGACCTTAACGCCATAAGCAGGCAGTTCAAACAGTTTCTTTCCCCCAAGTCACCGGAGAGGTCCACAGCACCTGGCTGCTATCTGGGAAGCAGGCATTGACTGTCTCCTTCCAGACCCCTCCTATCGTCTTTCTCTTCCAGACTGGGACTAGGCTGACTGAAATCACAGAAGATGTGGCTCCTGTCTTGCTATGCCCACACTCCTACTTCACTCTTCTTGGACTTCCGGCCTCAGAGCTCCTGACATTTCCTGATCACACCAGTTCCCACTAGCCACCATTGCCTGCTGCTTCATTTACTTGGGGTGTGGCACTTTTTAGATTCCAGGTCTTCAGTCATCCACTTTTCCCAAATACCTTCCCCAACCCCTCCTTCTCTTTGCCCACATCGTAGAGACAGCAGCCCATTTGACGTTCCTTTAGCGATAAGGACGCATTTAAGCAATGACAGGCAGGGCTGCGGCTCAGTGGAGAAGAGAGCTCGCTGTGCAGCGTGAGGACCTGAATTTAAAACCCGAGCCCGCCCCCCCCCCCCCCCAAAATCCGGTGTAGTTGCATGTGCCTGTCAGCTCTCCACTTGGGGACTGAGACAGGCAGACCTTTGGGAGCTCACTGGACAGCTGGCCTACACAAAATCGGTGTTTCTGAAAAGAACCCATGCTGCTGTAGATAGGAGATTCAACAAAGATCAATTCCAGTGATCATGGAGATGTTGGGATATTGCAGGGCCAGAGTCTAACTACAGTTAGTCTAGGGCTGTCTTTGGCCCCATAAGCGGTCAGTCATTGCCCATCTGTGTCTGACCTAACATCCGTGTAAGCATCATGTCCATTGTTTTTTGATGTATTGACAGGCCGCACATTTTCACAGACCCCAGAGTTAAGAATGTCATCAGGCAGCATCTGAGGTCCATCGTGACGGGAACAGGAAGTAGAACTAGGTTATGTATTTCAGTATAAATCCACCCCAAAGAAAAGTAAGTTTCTGTTTTGATTAAAGCCATGTCTTCTGAACTGGGCAGTGGTGGCACACGCCTTTCCCAGCACTCTGGAGGCGGATCTCTGTGAGTTTGAGGCCAGCCTGGTCTGCAAGAGCTAGTTCCAGGACAGGCTCCAAAGCTACAGAGAAACCCTGTCTTGAAAAAAAGAAAAAAAAGGGGGGGGGCTGGAGAGATGGCTCAGTGGTTAAGAGCATTGCCTGCTTTTCCAAAGGTCCTGAGTTCAATTCCCAGCAACCACATGGTGGCTCACAACCATCTGGAATGAGGTCTGGTGCCCTCTTCTGGCCTGCAGACATACACAGAGACAGAATATTGTATACATGATAAATAAATAAATAAATATTAAAAAAAAAGAAAAAAAAAAAGCCAAGTCTTTGGGCCTCTTTGCAGCCTCATCCTTTCCAGAGGCTAGGAATACTGGATGTGCTTGGGGGTGTGAGGACCTGACTTTGCAAACTCCTCTTTAAGGGGCTTCTTCTTAAACCACATAATGAGCTGGGGTGGGTGATCTCAGCTCCAGAAATGTGCTGCCACAGCAGAAATTTGAACAGATACCCTAAAGATGGCCAATTAAGAAGATAGGGAGCAGGGTCATAAAATTTAACAAGGTCCAGATGTTCTTGGGAGGCATCCTGTCCTTGAAGATACCTTGTCTGTTATTAATGGCTCTTTGTTAGGTTTTGTGCCCCAAAACTGACCAATGGGTTCAGAAACTACCTTATCCTATGTACTCTTTACCCAATTCCAAGACGACAAGACATGAACTCCTCTGATTCTTCTTTAAAAGTTCTATCCTCCCAGAGTTCCCTGCCACACTCTCTGCACCCACCATGCTGGGGTGCTGGAAAGGTGTTGTCCAAGTTTTCTGTCCTGCCCAGTTCCTGCAATCGTTAAGTCCCAAAGAAACCAAAACAGAGGTCTACATTAACTATAAACTGATTGGCCCATTAGCTCAGGCTTCTTACTAACTCTTACAACATATATTAGCCCATTATTCTTGTCTATGCTAGCCATGTGGCTCAGTACCTTATTCAGTGAGGCAGTCACAGCTTGCTTTTTCTGTGGCTGGTCAGGACTGCAGAGGAATGGGCTTCCTCCTTCCCAGATTTCACCTGTTCTCCTTGACCTGCCTCTACTTCCTGTCTGGTTGTCCTGCCTATACTTCCTGCCTGGCTACTGGCCAATCAGCATTTATTTAAAATATAATTGACAGAATATAGATCGTGGTCCCGCACCAGAAAGGTGTTGGTCTAAACGTAAGTTTGAATATTATGAAAAACCCTCATGTAATTTGCATCAGAAATCTGGCTCTGAGAATTCATTTGGGGACCAGAAACTTGGGCATAACAGGAGTTCTGATTTCTTTTCTGCTTCCTAGATGCTGTCAGGGCGCTCTTCAGAAGCTGCGACACTACAGGGGAAGCAGCGCTGGAGTAAGGGAGCAGAATCTCTGGCCTAGCTGCCCACCAAGCCCTCAAGGTGAGCTGCTTCATTCACGTTGGTTAAGGGATCATTTTTAGGAAGAGGATTCACCTTGAGCCATGCGAGACAGACTGGAGGAATAATGGCTTCTTTCTAGAATACCTGCCATAGTGCAGTAGCTAACAGGCAGCAGCCACGCAAAGGTCCTAAGTCTGCTGACTTTTCTGAATCATTTAGCTTAAATGGCATACATAGCCTTCCCCTTCCCTCCTGCAGTCTCCTCCTTTGGCCTAAGAAGCATAAAATATTCTTTCCTGTTAAGCATTATCAAACGTCTGCTTATGGCAGAGCCCAAACTTTTTATATCTCCCATCTTGTAAAATCTTTATGCAAATGTTCTAATCTCCCACTGTAAACTTTTGTTTGTGCAAGGCAAGGGCCATAGCTCTCGGAATCCAAGTGTTTTCGGTGACTGCCCACTTTACTT